>NW_027186502.1:5642767-5688528 GCF_028583685.1 Petaurus breviceps papuanus | reverse complement strand
ATAGATAGATAGATAGATAGATAGATAGATAGATAGATAGATAGATAATTTACTAAGTGATCGCTATGTAGCAGTGACTCTGTACCAGGCACTTTTATACACCTTTAACTAGGCAAGATAATCCCTGCCCTCAAGGTGCTTACCACAATATTAAAGGAAGAAAACACATGAAGGGGAACTAGAAGAGGAGAGGAAAATTATGGAGGCACCATGGCTTAGAATCGATGGCTGTGCATTGAGGTAGAGGCTCAGTTTGACCAAGATAAGGTCAAAGCTTACATATCTGAGCCCAGGGTGGTTCCTTGGGTAGAGTCTGAATTCTTATCAATGATTTTCCCTATGTGTAGGTTAAGTTGGTTGGTGTCTGGGATGAGACAAACTGAATCCAGACTCTAAAGGTTCACAAATGGAAAGCTAAGGTTTCTGAAATTATTTTCTAGGCAAAATGTAATGAATGAAGCTATTTAAACAGAAGAATAGCAAACTAGAAGCACTACTTTAGAATGATTAATCCCTAAAAATTAGATGATATAAATTTTGACTAGACTTAGGGTAGACAAATTCTGATATTACTAAGGTATTCTGTTGTTGTTCAGTCATTTTCAGTCATGTCTGATTCTTTGTTTTGTTGGCAAGATACTAGAGTGGTTTGCCATTTCCTTCTCCAGCTCATTTTGCAATTGAAGAAACCAAGGCAAACAAGGCTGAGTGACTTGCCCACAGTCATACAACTAGTAAGTGTCTGAGGACAGATTTGAATTCAAGGAGATGAGTCTTCCTCACTGCAGGTCTGGCATACTATCTACTATGTCTCCTAACTGAAGTAGTCTAGGTGTGTGCAATATAATGAAGGGGTGCTATACTAACATTATGGCAATCAGAATTTAAGAAAAGGGATGTCCATGATAGACAATGTGGGAAAAAACCCAACAGGACTTAATGACTTGTTGAATTTTGGGGGCTATGTGGAAGAGACAAGAATGATTTGAATAATGTGTAGGATGTAAAGTAAGGAAGACCCAGATTAAAATTCTTCTGCTGACTTTTTACTAGCTGTGCATCCCTAGGGAAGTCACTTAACCACTCTTGAAACTTAGTTTCCTCATCTGAAAAAATAAGAAAGATTGGACAAGATAGCTTTTAAATGCCCTAATCTCTAAATCTAAAACTGAGCTTCCAAGCCTATGTATGACCGTTACTGAAAATAGGGAAACCAGTAAAAGAGCCATTTTGAAAGATAGCGGGATGAAACCTTTGGTTCTATAAATGTAGAGTTGATCTGAAACCTTCATTTTGGAAAGAACACTTTTTGACTGAAGTCAGAAAATGTAGGGTCTAGTTCTGACTTCATACTTCCTAGCCTCCAGCAAATGACTCAAACTCTCAGAGGCTCTTTTCTCATTCACAAACTGGATAGCAATATCTATTCTACCTGTCTCACAGGGTTGTTGTAAGGATTAAATAAAGTGACATAAGTGAAAATACTTTTAAAACTATCAAGTGTTATAAAAATGTAAAATGTTATTAAGGAGAAACACATCACTAAGACCATTTCTCTCTGTCTTGACTCCAAAGACTACACTAAGATTGGGGTTATGGAGGCGACTCTAGAGTGACATTAGGAATGGCTACCTTAGCTGTGTGGTTTTCTTCATTCATTTCATTCTATTAGGCTTGAATTAGAGGGTAGGTCAACAATTCCAGCAGCAAAATTGGTCCAAATGAAAGCATCAGCAGATCCTGATTAACTGAGCAAGAGCAGGAACAGGAAGACTGACACACAAGCACCAGAGCCTGGCTGCTCCCTCTGCCCTAGAGGTTTTGGGTAGCAAAGTGAAACTCCAGAATATTCCATCTGGAGAAATGCTGCTCCTCAATATGTAGCTCTACTAGGAAACGGCAATATGAAATACTACAAACTGGAAAAATCAAAAGGGTAAAGGACACAGAAAATTAAGTAACAAAATAAATAAAACAATAGTAGAATATAAAGGCAGGAGAGTCTAAGGCACAGTGAAAAAATAAGGCCCGTATAGACTTAGTGAGTCCAATATTTCCCTGAGCCAATGTTTAACAACAATCCCCTCCCCCAAAAAATATAAGCAACAAACTTTTAAGAGTAATCTATAGCATCAACATTTTCTCTATCACTTTCTTAAGTCTGAAAATCAACAAAACAATTAATCAAGGCCAAATTTATACCTTTCTATTTCCAAAGTATAAATGTCCACCATGAAAATTTAATAATTGGCTCTCACAAGCCAATTCAAGTTGGCTCCAGCTTATTACCCTAGCCTGGGCAAAGCACAAAGATGATATGGAAGAGGGATTAGAATTGTGTTGTTTGGCCCAAATGGGCAAAAACAGACACAATGAGTAAAAGCTGCAAAGGGGCAAATTGGGTAGACAGCAAGTACATATATAAATATATTCAGCATAAACATAAAGTGAATAAATGAAAATATTGAATTGAAGGTAACATACAATTGATATATATATATATATATATATATATATATATATATATATATAAAAGATACAATGAAGGTAAGATACAAAGTAATTTTGGAAGGAGGATGCTTGTAGCTGGGGAGATATATGAAAACCTTACACCAAAACATTTGCTTAAGCTATATCCAGAAAGGAGAAAATGATGCTAAGAAGTGAAGATAATGGAGGGAGTGTATTCAAGACAAGGGGATGGATGACAAGTGAGATGACCCAAGTACAGAAGATGGAGTGTCATGTATAAGAAACAGAGAATAAGCCAGTTGGGTTGACTCACAGAGGGCAAGCAAAAAAGTAATGTCCATTGAGGAGAGAAAGATGGGTTGAAGGAGCTAATATTTATCCTAGATGTTTTAGGAAGTTGATTGAGTAGGTAATGACATGGTCAGATCCATACTTAAGGAGAAACACTTTGTTAGCGGTGTGTACGATGAACTTGAATGATTAGACTTCAGGCAGGGAGACTAACTAAGTAGGAGAAAGTTTCAATAATCTAGTTATGAGGTCAATAAGGGCCTAAAATAAGGAAGTAGTTGTGTAAATGGAGAGAAGGGGTCAGATGAAAGAGACGATGTGAAGGTAAAAAAAAAGCAAGCTCTGACATCTGATTGGACATGTGGCATGAGAGAAGGTGAGGAGTCAAGACCAATTCCATGGTGACAATTCTGGGAGACTAAAAGGATAGTAGACTCCTTTATACATTTGAAAAGCATGTTATGCCTTTAAATTGAAAGTTATATGACATACAGATCAAGTCAGATAGAATTTCTAAGGGTGTCAGGAAATTTTATTTCCCTTCTCATCTTTCGAATATTATATTAAAAAAAAACTCTTTTACCCTACAGGTTGATAGATAAATTTTCTCTGGGTTGTTTTATGCCATAGAATAAATGTAAATGGATATATCAAACATTGTATCCTCATATTACATCATCACTGTGCTAGGCAGTGAGGATGCAAATTTTTTAAAAATGAGGCAGACCCTATCCACAAGGAACTTACATTCAGAAAGGACTAGACAATAGGAGAGCAGTGTTCAAAGAACAGTCTAGTGGATTACAGGAATGAGACAATAGAGCTGATTAGATAAGAAAGACTAGGTGACTTTACACACAATCACTCATCAGGACAGATTTGTTCTGGTTTTGGAGTTCTAAAGTTAAGTAGATTAACACACCTTAGGGATTAGCCACATTGTCTCCAAAAGTATGAGGATGCTGTTCTAGATGGGGAGAGAGAAACAATGGCATAGGAGAAAGCAAATTGCCTGATGTGGATTGTTCAATGTTATAGCCACCTAGAGGTAGCTAGATGACACAGTGACTAGAAGACTGGACCTGAATTTTGGAAGATCTGAGTACAAATCAGGCCTTAGACATTTCCTAGCTGAATGACCTTGGGCAAGTCACTTCATTTCTATCTTCCTGAGTTTTCTTAACTGAAAAAGAAAATAATAATAGTACCTGTTTCCCAAGATTGTTGCAAGGATCAAATGAGATATTTGTAAAGCATTTAGCACAGTGCCTAGCAGATGATAGGCTCTTAAAAAATATATGGTGAATTGGTTTGAATGAGGAAACCTCATAGAGAAAGGACTTTACTTAAATAAGAGGGATTAGAAGAGATGGGAGACCATAAGGATATTTCAGAACCAAGGAATAGATAGTCAACAATATTTGTTATTTTAATTAGTTGTAAATTGCAGCTGGTTTAATCTTTTGAAATTCTGATTATTTCTAACCCACTAATGAAAGATATATCACCTATCTATCTGTCTGTCTATATATGTGTGTATATGTACAGACACATAACTATGACTATGCATGTCCTATATGACATTTAAGTGTGTGTGCAGTGCAGTAATTTGTCTGTGTTCCTGCAGCAATGGAAGATATAAACCTTACCACAGTTCCTTCTATGGTACTTAATTCTTTCCTTTGCCAAATTGAGATTTGTACTCCTGTAGAGTTAACATGTTTTGGTGGGGAGGGAGAGTGGAATTGCCTATTTGTATTCATGTGGAAAATACCTTACCTATGAAGTCAATTTTTAGTTTTATTTATATATTTATTTGCTACTATTCACTTATAGTTTTGATTTTTAATCTGACCATAAAGTTCCCAAACTGAACTTCTGTGCTGATTAAAAGTAACAGCAGTGTTTATTAAAGTCAGCAAATCTGTGATTCAAAAAAAGGACACCTTACTAAAGGGTCAGGATTTTATATTAAGAGAGAATGTCTGACAGTATGCTACTCTTTGGGTAAAGATATTCTATTGCTGTGAAAATCAGGCATTAATAATTCATTTTTCATAGACTGTATACTCTATGGCTCTAAGAAGGCAGAATAGCTTGAAAGGGCTACTAAGATGAGAAAAAGTATACTGTGCCTATCTGAGGCACATTTTTAAATTTAACTGAACTCTGTACTTGGGTGCAGGAAGCAACCTTTAGCACCCAGTTTAGTGGACAACGATTTAAAATTGTTCTGAATTAATGTTGTGTGTAACCTGATGGAAATGACAACTTTACAAAAATCTATGCTGAATTAATAAAATACTGTTGGAGTGAAAAGAGAGAATTGAGTAGGAGGGAAATGAGTATCTGAAGAAATTTACTCCAGGTTTAACATAATAAATAAATAATATATTCAAAATCATGATTTGGGAAAACCTTAGAATGTATGACAACTGCTTTCTATCCTCAGTCTACATGTAAGACAGAAACTAAATTTTTTTTGGAGGGGGGGAGGCAGGGCAAGTAGAGTTAAGTGACTTGCCCAAGGTCACATGGCTAGCTTCGTGTTAAGTGTCTGAGGCTGGTTTTGAACTCAGGTCCTCCTGACTCCAGGGCCAGTGCTCTACTCACTGCACCACTTAGCTGCCCCCAAACCAAAATTTATTAATTATTAATAAACAAAATATTCATTAAAATGCATTCTATTATGGGTTTAACAAGTATAGCATTGTGTTAGGTATGGAAAGATAGACATAGAAGGCTCAGCATCTATCAAGCAAAACATATTTTATTTGATGAGATAAGATCTGTACACGTGAAACACTTAGCAGAATTGCAAAGCACTTGACAAATATCAAACCATATGGGAAGTAAAATAAGAGCATTTCTTCAAAGGAGTTAGTGCAACATGGCCTATAGTGACTCTGCCAAACCTCCGGGATGAACTCTAGTCAAATTTTTTCCTCCAGATCCCTCTCTGACTTGATCACTCTTGTACCCTCATCGCTAGCTCCTTATCTATCATTTAAAAAATGACTTTCATCATTTCAAAAATCACAATAATAATTAATTGTAACCAACAAGATTTGACTAATAGTTACCCCATTTTATTGTGCCACTGACACATGTTACTCCCCAAATTCCTTCTATATTCATCCACACATTAATTACCAGATCCAAAGAATGAAGATATCTGCTAACAGAAAAAAAAAGAAATAGAACTCTTTCAACAAATTTCCATGATGTCTCATCATGGCATGGAGGTGTCCCCAAGGTATCAAAAGCTATGCCAGCAAGGTTTAGCATCTGAAAGGTTCTACCATGCTAGAAAGGCTTTAAGTAAAATCCCAGATATACACTTTAACTACCTTCCAAGACGCAGTCCAGGTAAGGATATAGAGCCTCATCACCATTGTTGGCTACTTGACAATAAATGCTTTAGCCATGGCAACCAAAGAAACAAAGGAAAAGGTGAAACATCCTTCGGTCCTCTATAACCTCCTTTTACTTCTATATTGCAATTAGTAGAGTAATAGAAACAAGTACAGATGGCATTAAGAATGATATTATTTGTTTTGAATGCTAATCATTATTACATTAGTTGTTTGTACTCTGTCTAGTTATAGAGTAGATGCTATGTTAGAAAATTATATCAATTTTTTTCTTTTTTTTTTTAGAGGGCAATTGGGGTTAACTTGCCCAAGGTTACACAGCTAGTTTTTTTTTGTGTATGGGTGTTAAGTGTCTGAGGCCAGAACCAAACTCTGATCCTCCTGACTCCGGGGCCGGCGCTTTACTCACTGAACCACCTAGCCTCCCCCAATTATATCAGTTTTGAAAATATATTCTCACTGTAAATTATATCATAAAACAAAAAGAAATTACAGCTAAATGGAAAGATGGCTCATATGTTCTTAGAGAAGCAAAGGAATATGTGAACAGAATTGATTTTATCTTATATCTGTAGAAAACAAGAAATATTAGTTCATGAGATAAGTGGTCATATTTTATTACAGTACTCATAAAAAGCTTTTTAAAGAATCTATTATAAAGATAATTGCAGTTTATATGCTAACGTTTGTTGCAGAAATTGTGTTAGAGAAATTTCATGCAGTAAGGTAATGCAAGAAAGTATTTATTAAAAGGGCTTTCTGTATGCTAGGCACCGTTAGGTGCTGAGTTTCTGAATACAAGAAAAAAGAAAGATAGTACTGTTCTCAGAAAGCTTATATTCTAAGGAAGTAAGAAAACTCAAAAGAAAGTGGGAATGGAAAGAGTGGTTGTTTTGAAGGAGTTTGAAAGATAAGAACATAAAGTTGAAAGCCAGAAAATCCAAAGTAGAGCAGGAAGAATGAAGATTGGCTAGCCAGGGTTCCTACCCCAAATGGAAGTACTAGCATAAGCCCACTAGTGAAAGAAGCAAGATAGGATAGTAGAGGGAAGTTTCAAGATAAAAATGAAGCTAAAGCATAGTGTTGAGGTCTGGCAATAAGAAGTAAAACCCCTCCAAAGTGAATCAACATATATTTGAATCCTAGTTACTTCAATTTTTAAAAATGACTATGGTGGGAGTAATATCCTATATCCAACTTTCATGTAACTTATGCTAGATTTTTCTTAAAAGGCATTGAGACCATCTTCAAATCTTGGTTGCATCAGATGATTAAAGGAATAGGGCCCTCAGTTGACATTGTTTCCTGGCTGTCTAAGTACAAATCAAACATGAGGAGCTTCAGGAGTTCTCTCTGATGCATGTCTGCTGGATTATGATGGGTATCTTCACTTAGCTGAATCAAATTGTGTCCTATACTTGTTGAAAATACTTTTCCAATCATGGATAAGTAAAATCTCTATTTAATTTTCTATTACTTTTTATTTTTTTTATCCAGTATTGAATCTACACTACCAAGGGACTGGTCTGAGGCAGATGCAATCAGAAAAAAGGTAGACATAGAAGAGGATGAGATCTTCTGGCTATGTGAATGTATGAGAACTAAATATAGTCATGCAAACAAACACACACATGCACAAGAAAATGATTGAAAATTACTTTATCAGTGTATTAGTTAATTGTAAATCACTTGTTTGGGTACAGTCAGATCATAAAGTTGCTTTAGAAAAAATGTATAGCAGTGCCATATTAGAAGAAAGTATGAAAAGTATAAGGCAAGATATAAAACAAGATTTTGACACTGAAAAAAATGGATAGAAGAACAGACATCAGCACAGACTGTCATGACTTTCTGAAGTTTAATGGCTATAAAACAAGTAAGTGAAAAGAGCCCAGAATTTACATTGACCAGCACCAATTTGATTGTTTTGCCAAGCTTAAACAAACAATAACCAAGAGCAGCACTAGTTTAGAATATTAAATAATGAATAAAATGTTAAGAAGAATGGCACATGATTTCTAGCAGTATTACATTGTGAAAGAGTGAGAAGCAATGGAGTGAAAAAAGTAATAAAAAGCCTGACAAAGGTACTCAATTAATTATTCTGAGGGCAGAGAGAAGATCAAAGATGAAAAATGAAAGATATCCTTCAACATTTTTATAACAATCCCTTTTCACTACCAGGGATAGCGGAACCACCACATTTAGACTAGGAATCTTGTTCTTAATGTGCTACACAAGGAAGTACAAATGGCATCCAGGAAGTCAAAGATGGGGGGAAAAGAGATGAAATAGATCAGTTATACATAGGAAGTCTAAGTAAGGTACAAGTAACACAATTTTATAATTCTGAGAGCCTTGAGAGAATAAATCTCAATATGTTTAGGAGGATAGGTATGCAGAATAGAATACTGGAAAGAATACTGAATTTGCAGTGAAATGACCTAGGTTAAAATCTAAGCTCTACCACTTGCTATCTGTGATCTTAGTCACATCAGATAGCTTCTCTGTGAGAAAATTACTTATCTACAAAATGTGGGAATTGTACTAGATGATTTCCAAGATTCCTTCAAATTCTAAATCTATGTTCCTATCCCATGTTTATGGGAAAAAAATTGACACCTTATTGTTATTTCCCAAAAGTAGAGTGAGAAAATATAACTGTAAATTGAAATGTCTACCTCCCAATCTTTACAAAAACTTTTATGACAATAAAATATGCCAGCTTCAAAGATGTTTTTAATAAAGATATGAAAAAGATACAGGTAAGCATTTGCAGTTGATGTTCTCTAGAGTCCAGAGTTGCACAACTGAGAAATGTAGAAAATGCAAGACTTAACTGTTTGGGGGCAGAGAGGAGGGTAGTACAAAAAGAAGCATTTGATTAAAAAACAAAATAATTCTTTAAAAAATCTTCCCAACAATAAGCTTTCCAATAATATTATCGAAATCATAAAAGATTTCTTTAAGCATGTAACAATAGAGGTAATTTAGACTGCTCGGCTCCTCCTCCAACTACCCCAGAGGAGGAAAATCTATACCAGTAGTTTTGAGAATGTAAAGCCACACACGAGGAACTTTCCAGAGGACTGCTGCTATGAACAGCTTTCAAGTTTCTGATTACATAGTATAGCAAACTCTCTATTTATTCAATAACAAATCAGAGCAAAACATTCATAGAAAATAAAAATACAGCATTCACAATGTTACAACTTATCACAGAAAATCAAGATACAGCATTCACCATATCACAACTCAACAACTTATCACTAAAATGGCCACACAGTTTTCACCAAAGAGGTCACATAATTTTAAACAAAGTACATTTAGTCCATCATAAAATCCTTAATTCAGTCAAAAAGTACAAGAGTCAAAGTTCTCCACCCCTAGGTCACAGTAAATCATAATCTCAGTCAGTACACAGGATCCAAGTAAAGTATTCTTTCAGCTTGACTCTAGGCTGGCTCTCAGCTTCCATGGTTCCTCTTCCATGGTCCCAGCTCCAACTCTCATCTGGGTTCAAAGGCAGGAAGCTCCCAGTTCCTTGTCCAGTTCTTCATCCAGTTCCCATTCCATATTGAAGTTCACAGTGTCCAGTCTATCCCAAGTCCTTCACAGTTCCTGTTTCTGGGAAGACAAAGCTTGACAGAGCCACGATAATATTCATGCACATTACCAGCACCATCATCAATTAACTATCTGCCTGTGAAATCAACTCAGACCCACCAGCAAGGTCTGAGAGCTCAACACAGATCATCAACATAGAAATCAACACAGACCCACAAACAAGGTCTAAGAGGTCAGCACAAATCATCAACATAGAAATCAACAGGGACCCACAAAGTCCAAGAGGTCAGCACAAAACATCAGTAAAGTCCCAGGACCTCCAAAACCCTCCTCCAGGACTTCTGTCAACATGCAACCAGAAAATCCTCTTTCAGGGCTTCCAGTAAGGTCCCAGGGCTTCTGTACAAAGTATCACAAACAAACACCAACATAGACAGAACAGACAAACAGAGTGCCAGGATACCACACATTTTTTCCTTCTTGACTGCCACCACAAGAGTCCTCTTCTCAGTTCTGCTGTCTCTAGCCTTGAAATTCTCCTTATATATGGTCATTATCTCCTCACCTTCCTGTTGCAGTAGTTCATGAGTTCTAGGGTTCACGAGTTGTGGGGTTCACACGTTCTGTTTCTTAACAGGCTTGATACAAGTCTCAAAAGAAACTTGAACTGATTTCCCAATTCCTGCATTAGTTATTCCCTGGCCCCATAGAAATATACTATCTCCAACCCCTACCTCATGTTTCTCATATAAATCCTCTTCCATACTACCCCATTACCAATTGTCCTGACCTATGACTTGCCACTGGACTCCAATGATACTAGGGGGGAGAGAGTAAGGCTGATGACTTTGCATGGTCCCACCTCACTTAAATGTGATCCAATTGCAAGTTAAGACATCACCTTCCTGATATCATTGGTCTTCCTGAAGAGAACAAAGAATGAACAACAATCTGTGTGAGTGTAGCGGCAAGCACCCCAAGCGTCCTCAGGGTTTGCCGCCAATACAGGTTCTTGGATCTGCTTTGATAAAGGAAAGCAACTCAAAATGGGTTAACAAGCTTGCTTTAATCAGTCAGACATATATCGTTTACCTTGTTCAGGGGAAAAAGGTCAGCACCCCGAACTTCAAAGTATACAGGCAGAATTATCAAGACAGAAACAGATCAAGTAGACAGATTTCCAAACTGTCCAAACATTACATCCATACCCAGTCAACATCTGGGTTTTTCAAAGCTGGGGGGGCTCTGGACAACGGCTTTTCAGAATACAGATCAAATCACAGAACGCTTCTCAAAGTGAGCCCCCAAAACAAAGCCTCACATCAGGGCTTATATAGCCTTCTCCTGGCTCAGAGAATGTAACAACCTTATTGACTCACTGGCCAATCAAAAAGTATCTACTGAAAAACAAGCCTCCCACCCCAGGCTTCAGGTGCACTTTAGCCTAGGGGCAGGGAAGATCTTTAAAATTTACATTCGCATTACAGTGAGTCATAGTAGTGGCCCCCTCTGGGTGGGGGGGGGGGCCCAACCGGCCAGTTCCACTTGGATAATAATGCTATTTCCTTCCTCCCTCCCTTCTTTTCCCCTCCTCTTTATCCTCCTCTTCTCCATCTGTCCACATAGGGAGTCATACTCTTACATGTGGGTGCTCTGTCCAAAGGAATATAAATTTTGATCGCTTATACTTTACAAGATACCTTGGGGTTTGAAGGCTAGATTTTTTTCCTTTCCCTATTTATTCATTCTATCATCTTTTTTCCTGAAAAACTAGGGCAATTAACTCTCATGTAGTTTTCATTTATGATTTCATGCCAGTAGCTCTGATAAACCAGACTTTAATATGGTCCATTGGGATTCAAATGAAGCTATTTGACTATGCCTTTAAGACCACATCACTCTTTCTCTCACTGATTGGCCAATAATAGGTCCCAGCTCAAGTCTAACTTGCTCATTGTTTGGGTTTTGTTTGCTCAGAGTGAATCTAAATGGTAATTGTTTCTGTTCTGGCCAGAAACTCTGAAAGTCTTTCCCTCCCATATTGATTCTTTTGTGAAGTCAAACTAGAGCACCTTTTGCCTCAATTCTTAAGGAAGCATTAACCACTGAATGAGTTTGCCTCAGATAAACTGAGACCTGGAAAAAACCTTAGATTAAAAAGGCCAAGGTCTCCCACTGGGACCATCATCGGTTGTCATGACATATCTTACCACTGAATTCCTATGGCTCTGGAGGAGAGAGTGAGACTGATGACTTTGCACAGCTTTGCCTCACTTAAATCTAATTCACTTGCAAGTCATGACATCACCCTCCTGATGTCATTGGTCCTCTTTGAAAACTAAAGAGGAACAACAACCATGGTCAGACCCTAGAGTGAACAACTTTACTTTGTCTTGGACCAATGTTTGGTTTGACCAGTCTGTTTCTCACTTTCATAACAATATTCACTGAGACCTGACTTCACCCTGATGGTGCTGTGTCCCCAGCCGTCCTCTCCAACAGTAGCTGTCCCTTCCTTCACATGTCCCTGACACTTTGGTCCTATGGGGGAATCAAAATATTCCTTGCTTCTAACTGCTAATTCTATACCCTCTCATTACAGCTATTACTTAGTCACCTTTCCTCCTTTCCAAATCCACTCATTCACATTTTTTTCCTCTAATCCAAATCATGGTGGCCATTGTATACTTGTCACCAGATTATTCTTCCTTCTCTCTAAAGGAATTCAACACCTGACTCACCATCATTCTCTCCACAACTCCTGGGATTATAGTAGGGGACTTCAATATTCATGTTGATATTCTGTTGAATTCCTTAACCTCTCAAATAATACCTTAGCCTCCTTAAATCCCATACCCTACTCCTATCGTCCATTTTGGCCATGCATCTAGATGTTCACATAATAGATCTCACCCTTACCCCCTATGTCTCCCATTTCCTTAATTAGAAGCTTTCACTTTTTTTCTCACTATAAACTATTATCTCATCATTGAATTTAAATAGATGAAGAATGTGTGTTACCCACATGACAGTATATATAGCTTGGATGGACAAAACATATAAATGATCATTAATTCCTACATTAGGACAAACACTATGACTCTCAGTCTATAGAGTAGGAGAATGAGAGTAGTTGGGATATATAGTAAAAATCAAGTTTGTGACTTCAGATCTGTGTTCTCTCCATTCTACACATATGGGTCTATATTTTCTATGAAAAATTAAGAAAAATGAATCCAGTATTATATAATATGATGCTTTTAGGTTATAATCATTTTATTGTTGTTTTAGGTGAAATTCTCAGTTCCTTTCTTTTTGTTCATTCCTTCAACAAATATGTATTAAATTTGTTTTCTAAAAAAATCACAAAATAAAATTTTTATGTAGTCCAACCAATATACCAAAAAAAAAAATCACCACTATAATATACTCACAGTGTTTTACAATCCAAATTATTACTGTATGCCTGTAAAAATATGTATATTTTCTGAGGCAGACTGATTCCATCTTATAGACACTCAGTGAAGTAGTTGTTGGCAGGTAGTTCAGAAAGAAGAAAACTTGGATGAGATTTGAAAGCAGATAAAAGAATGAGTCAATAGGTTTTGAGAAGTTAACACCTTTTAATACTGAGATTTTGGTGAATCTGTAAAAAATTTCTGTAAGCAGATATTAGAAAACACTTGCCTAAATGTAGTAAACTTTAGGGCTTTGGTAACCTTTTGGATGGGGATTTTGGAATAAGATTTCATATTAGATATAAGGAAAATGGGTTTGAGGGTCAGAAGATATAGTAGTTCACTTCCTATATACACTGCCTGGAGAGTTTACAGATCATGGTTACCAGTGATCAACTCCATGAAACCCTTATTATTAGTCTTTAATATTTTCCTTTCTTTTTTTTTCCTTCTGGATATTTCATATGAGATTTTCCATTGAGTTTTGGTCTTTTTGCTACAATACTTGAAAGTCTTTCAATTTGTCAAATGTCCATTTTTTTCCATTTACGATATCTAAAATTTCTGTGCATCATGATAAGGAATCCCTGGGAGCTGTACATATATGATTAGAACAACTTTGACCTTCCAGTAATTTATGTGTAGAAAAAGAGAGTGCTTAGAAAGAAGTCAATAGACTACAAGTCTAGACCTTCAACATTAAAATGTCTGTGCCTGAGTTTACCAATAATTTTCTTTCGCCCAACATCATATATTTTACCTTATTTTTCATTCTCTTTCACTTCTCTACAGCATTTAGTAGTATTAATCAGTTCCATCTTCCCCAAATTTCCCATATCCATAGCACTATATTTTCCCAAATCTACCTTTCTGACCACCTCTCTAATTATTCTGACAGTTCCTCTTTTACTTGCGGCTTTCCAGCTCTCCCCCCAGATCCTGCCTCTTCCTTCTGTGTTTTCTTTCAGTGAGTCCTTATGTTTTCAACTATTGTGTCTCTACCACTTCTCTTAAATCTGTGTCTCTAGTCCTAAATTTTTAACTGTCTAGAGGAAATATCATCGAGAGTGCCAGAACATCATCTGTAACTCGTCAGTTCTCAAATTGACTCCTTTTCCCACTTCTGCATCCTGTCACCACCATTTTTCCAGTCACACAAATTAGAAGTATTGGAGTATCATTGGCTTTTCTCGTTCTGTCATACTCTTCATTGGATCCCGAAGTTTATTACCTCTTCCTTTGAAACATTACCTTCCTCAGATTTGTTACTCTTTATTCCCACTAAAAATTCCCCCCTGTTTTGTCACATTCTTAAATTATAGTGAACACCTCTTAGATGATACCCTTGTCTCCTGTCTTTTCAATCTCCATACCATCATGTATCAGTAAATCAATCATCAGTAATTTATTAAGTGCTTATTATACTTACATTGATCTTCTTCGACCACTTATTTTACAGAATCACAGCATTCAAGATTTGGAAGGGATCTTCTCAGTGTTCATCTAGTCCAGCCATGTCACTCCTGGACTCATAAATACACAATGATTTTCTGTTATGTATTGCAGCAAATCTAGACTCAGGCTTTCAAGAACCTTTGTCAGCAGGAAATCACATTTATGCAATCGAAATTCCCAATACTCCGTAAAATGCGCACATGCTCTTTTAAGCTCATCTTTTCATTATTCTGTATTCATTTTCCTCTTCATACTTTGTTCATGGTCTTCTTTCTAAATTGTTCATTGCTCAATTCCTGAATTCAAGTTCCACCTCCATTAAGATTTTTTTCTGACTCTTTTGGTCAATACTAGTCTCTATGGTTCCTCAATTCTTAACAGAATTTTTAAATGCTGACCAGATAGCATGACATTTAATTGTTTTGTAACTGTGTATTACAATTAGATGGTAAACTCCCTTACAGCAGTCTTATACTTGCTTTGTACCATATGTTGAACTTTTCTTGTTGATTGGTTAGTTGATGCATGATTTTGTCTCACCCTCACACCTTCCTCAATGCTTCTAATTTAATAGGGCATTCCCGTAATAAATCTGAATATCAGGGCCTTCTAGCCTTCATTTAAATGGGCTCATAGACACAGAGTAAGAACTAGGAATTTTTGTGCACAGGACAAGTACTACATACCATGATTGTGACAAATGGCATAAAACGTGAATTCGATTATATGAGAGTGGGGGAGGGGCTTGGGGAAGGAAGACAGAGGCCCTGGGACACAGGTGATAACCAGTGCTTGGAGAACTATTGACTGAGTGGCAAGTAAAGGGAGAAAAGGATCTCACCCCACCCTGCCCTTTGGTAGCTCTCTGTTTTAATTTTTTTTTCTTCCTAGCTATATGCTTATCTCTATTGCCTCTAGCTGTTGAAGGACTACAGATGCTGTCTGTCTCATTCAACACCCTTTATCCCTCTGGAAAATCTAGGATCCCTCTGGCATCCTACCCTAGTTACAGCACACACACACACACACACACACACACACACACACACACACACAAATAGACTTATACTCATATAAGCTGGGTGATTCTTAGTAGTTGCAGAGCACACACGAATTACTTTTTATCACTTCATTAAAAATGAAGTGTTTAGCTTATAAATGAATAGCCCATCATTTACAGTCATTCGCTCCTGCTTTCAGAATGGGGAACTAACATAAGATTGCTCACACTCAAATGTTTAGAGTTGCCCCTCACATATCTTCTGTCAGTGATTTCCAGACTCCAAATAAATGGCTAATTTTTCCTAGCAAATGTAATTGAATTATTAAATGATCATGCTGGTGTTAGCCATTTGTAATGGAAAGGAAAGGAAACCTTCAATTTATTTTTCCCCCTCAAGGCCATTTTATATTTGAATGTTTCCTGCTTAATAGCTGCACCTGCTGGTAAGGACAAAAGATGCACTGTAACTAGCTTTTGTAAATAACCTACTGCAGTTGGCTGAGACTTTGTGCTGTACCTAATGGGCATTTTTCTTCCTCCCCCTCTGAATGATTTACCCTTTTTTTAATCATTTATTTGAAAGAAAGGGCTTGAATTGTTGCATTACCATTTAAATCTGTTGTTATTGTTGCTGTTTTATTAGTGATTGAATTTTTTTTTGTCATCTCAGCCACTGTCAAGCAACTGTTGGCAAGGTTTATTTTCTGAACTTAGGGCAAGCTTGCTATGTGAAATATTCAACCAGTACAAATAGAAAAAAAATTAAACACTCCATATTATCTGTCTGTCTATCTGCATCTATCTATTAATCTACAAACATACTACAAACATACATTTGCACATGTTTGGGGTAGGGTGGTTTTCTTTTGAGTTTTTTGAGGATAAAAAACTAACTATACTAATATAGAGAATTACTCTCAATGTGCTTTATTTTTATTAAGGATTCCTCAATTTTAGATTCTTCTTGAAGATAACTGAAACCCTAGTTATTTTTATGTTGTGATTAATCTCTGATAAAGTTGATATGGGTAATCCTTCCAAGGGAGCAAATTAAAGTCCATACATACTGTTTCATCATATTCAACTCTTGTCTTCATCCACAGGAAGTAGAACCTTTAGATCTCTTTCTGCTGCTGAGTTGTGAATGGATCATGCAGGTTGTCCCTCATTTTTCCTTCACTCTAATATATGATTTGTCTACCTTCTTTACAGTTTGATGATGTTCTTCAATTCACTTCTCCTACCTAGTTTTCCATAGGTCATATGCAGAAACTTAATAGCTACTAAAATCTACCTCTCTGCTGGTTCCTTTTGGAGTACCCATGACTTTAATTTTTTCTAAAATGGACAATTTATATACCAATACTTCGAGACATATAGCATTTCAAAAATATTTTAGTGCTAGAAATGTAGGCTTTTGTTTTTGAAAGAAACTTAGGGTCACAAAAAAGCATTGTAAACTTTCCCCAAATCAATCGGAATTGCTCTCTTGCAATTGATTTGCTATCATTATTTTAAAACACTTAACAAAAGAATGCTTACTCTACAATATCATGGAGAAGATATTCCACAAAAATATAGTTACTGACTCAGTTAAACTGTAGTTAAATTCTCTTGCCATTTGCCATGATCATATGCCCACTTGGAAGAGTTTATTTCATGGAGCCTTGAATACTTATGCACTGGATTTAGAAGACCAGAAAACTAAATCAAAGGTTCTAGCCTTAGTTCCCAGGAATAATTAAGTCTCAAGGTCAGTTTCATTTTCTTCTCAGATAAAAAATTGCTGTTTAACAAGCCCTATTGCCATGAGTCCCAATGAGATTTTGTTCTTATCACCTAGATACTTTATTAAGAGTAGATTTTAAGATTGGAAAAGTTTCTAACTCCCTGAAAAAGTGAGCAGAGTTAAATATCCTCCAAAGACAGGGAAAAGAAAAACACTAGAAATAAACCTATCTATTCCATAACTTCTTAGAAATAGGTATATTCCTTTTAAATTCCCATTCAGTAGTCACTGCTGAAGTTAGTCAAGCACAAGAAAACTCTGAACCAATTTAAAGAACCTCAAATTGAACACAATTTAGAATATAAGCAAAAGTGTGTATATGAAGTTCAGTATAATACTTGGTACCATCCACAAGTTTTGGAGGGGATTTTTCCCTTGAAATTCTAAGAAAAATAAGATAATTATTTATTGATTGTCAACAACTAAAAAATAGAAATAGCTAAGATGATATGAAAAGTACCAATCAATCAGTATGCATTTATTAAGTCCTCCTTATGTGTTGAACACCGTACTGAGCACTGATGATGCAAAGAAAAAGCAAAAAGAGTCCCTGACCTCAAGAAGTATTTATTCTAACTGAAGCATCTTCATTTGAAAGTTTGTACAAATATATGTAGATAGTATTATTATTTTTTTAATAGCATGTTTTAAGAGACAGAATGCTGTCCTTAGAATTAGGAAAGGCTGGTTTCAAATCCTACTAGCCCTGACATTTACTAGCTTTGTGACTAGCCAGGGCCAGGCCCAGCTAAGGCTAGCATCATAGTTAAGGCTCAGGCACAGAATGATTTGACATAGTTTTATATGATATAATATTTGACAAAGAAATTTACTCAAAAATTTCACATACAGGATATTCAGAAGGCAGCAGAATTGGTTCAGTTGAACTTCAGACCCTCTTTCCCCTACCAAGTCAATTGTGAGTTGACTTTCAGAAGAGGATGTTGACTTGCATAACAATTGGAGTCTAATTAAGCCTGAGGGACACTGTCTATTTGACAGGGGCTTTTGTGTCCTAGGTATTGGAGAATTTAAGTCAGTGGTTCAAGCCCTAGTCTCCTCTATATGTTTCCCTGGTCAAGTCTTAAGGAAAATTCCTTTGACTTTTAAGAAATTTTTAAATTTGTGTTAAAAAAAATTTTTAAGCTTTTAATGGGCTTTAGTTTCTTTGTTCCCAACCACATTACTATTAGATGGCACCCCTATCACAGTAACCCTGTACAAGTCACTTTAAATATATGCACCTAAGACAACTCCCTGAGACTTATATACTTACCTTAGTTGAAAGATTGAGATCTGTTTTGATGGAGGGAATTTCCCAAACCTGAAAAATTACAGATTCAATTTTATGAACTTAATTACTTCTTTGATGAATGTACAGATGTATCTATCATTTTACCCAATCAGTCTCTTTTTTACAAGTTTTTAAGCTTTGTTTTTATCTGAAAGATGATGGTTTCTGTAAGATTTTTACATACCAAAAGTGACCTGATCATATTCCCTAAACATTGTTAGAATTTTAATCAAGTCTTCTAAACACTAACCTAACTCATTTAGTTTCCCTTGGAAGTTCTTCATTTATATGCTGACAGAGGCAGATCTTTTGTTTATGAAATTAAAAAATAATATCATATATAAGATTATGTGTATATATATACATATATATATAAATATATATATTCAGACTAATTTGTGTTCTAGTTGTTGAAGTAAAATATGATAATTATGTCCTGGTTCCAGTATTTCTCCCCAACCCTCATTTTAAACTTCCATTAAATAGGAGACTAGAAATATATGGGAAAAAATTCTACTGTAAATTTATTGCAAAAGTTTGCTTCTTTTAACCCCAAATGATTGCAGGGTAAACTCAACATGCGAAAGATATTTGTTTGTGATTTTTATTTTTTAAAAGAACTTTTTTTCTGTCTTATCTAAAACCTTCATTCCTTGGATCCTTCTTCCTATAAAGGCATCAGGTTTACAGTAGTGTTTAGGACCCCTGGTTTTCTACTAATATTGACAGGGCACAAAATTGAACTTTAAATTTGTGTTTCCAAATAAACCCCTACTTATAAGGACCACATTGAAAGGAAACTAATGAAATTCCAAGGTGCTCTGGGGTGGCTGTTTTATTCTGATCAGTGGTAGATTGCATTATTGACCAAATGTCAGACGCAGAGCGATACAATGATTGAATAAAAGGGTATACATAATCGGAGCAGAGAACTTTGCCAGGACCAGCTTTGTTGCCTTTCTCATAATACTAAAGGAAATTCTTTTTCTCCCCCTCCTCTGTGAGAGCAAACAAATTTTTCTCTTTCATTCCCCTTACCCCCTCCCATTTATTGGTGCCCCAAATAAAATAATGCAAGGTGCCTTAGTCAGAGACGCTGATGAAATATTTTCAGCCAAGATATTAATCTGTTATCAGTTCTGTAGGTGTGAAATGTGATGAAGATGACAGAGAATTATGCTCTGCAGGCCTGAAGTAATTTGCACCAAAGATATTTAGATCTATCTTTGGACAGTGCAGATCAGTTATTATGGGAGGGGAAAAGCCCTTGGGGACATTACCTTGAAACATATTTCAAATGCCAGGGGAGTTGCATGAAAATTGGGTAATGAATGAATTTCTGATTGCAGAAAAATCACTTTGGAATGTGACTGCTGCAGCATGATGCTGTTCTGTGTAAACCTTAAATGTTTAACAACATGGCATTGAGTAGTTTGGAATTTCTAATACATTCTGAAACTATCATCTACCCTCACCCTCTTGCCACTTACTCAGTTGCGAGAGAAAAATGAAAATACATACTATACAATACTAGGTTTGTTTGTGTGTTTTTTTATTGAAGAATTTCTTGTGATGGTTTATAAGAGCCCATAGTTGGTTAGTGATGAACTGCTAATGAGCAAGATTTCTATATTCTTTATCTCTCTCAGAGCTTGTCACTGTATCCCCAAAATGTATTTGCTAAACATTTGTGGTGACATTTAGTCTGAAGTTCCTGAAGGAAACTCAAAAAAGGAAATCTCAAACCAAGGCAAATGTGGGATGTGAAGAGTGTTAGTTAGCCATGCTATCCAATCCTAATAACTAAATGCACCTTATATCTGCCAATTTTGTGAATAGTTCCTTGAGGGAAAAGGAGTCACCAGGCTCTTTGGAACACAGAAATATCGAACCACTCTTGTTATTAACATGAACTTATCTTCAGCTAATAAAGAAAGTAATAGAATATTTCACTCAGTCTTAGGACAGTAATGTTCTGAAAAATGTAAGAAAAGGAAACCTCTTGGGGCGGCTAGGTGGTGCAGTGAATAGAGAACCAGCCTTGGAGTCAGGAAGACCTGAGTTCAAATCAGAGACTGAGACACTTAACACAAAAACTAGCCATGTGACCTTGGGCAAGTCACTTTATCCCAATTGCCTTGCCTTCCCCCCTCCAAAAAAAGGCAAAAAGCAAAAAAAAAAAAAACGAGGCCTCTTGAAGTGACTACTAAATAAAACATCTATCCACAGCAGAAAATTGTCTTCCTCAACAACAACCTTTCAATGTATCTACGTGAGTATCCCTTCCAGTGGTTTAGAAGACAACCCATTCACATCTTCTCATCTTCTTCAAGTCCTGTCTATATGCTCCCATTGTAGTATCTTTAACCTATCCCCTGAACAAATCCTTTATTTTAATCTCTCAACATTGAATTTTAAGCGGGTTATGCAGGCCACCACTGTTTATTGGTTCCCCAAATATATTACCTGGTTCCTTTTTTTTTCCTAGTGATATCTTTGATACAACTTCTAGTAATAATTAATAATGATAACAATGACAACAAAAACAGTAGTGGTAACATTTGTAGAATGTTATAAGATTTGTAAAGCACTTTACAAAAATCTCATTTTATCCTCTTAACGACCTGGGAATATAGTTATTATTAACACCATTTTTATCATGGTGATGGCTAGCATTTATATAGAAGTTTAAGGTTTGCACAATAATCTTACACATATTATCTCATTTTACCCTCACAGCACTAGGAGGTAAATAGGATATCCCCATTTCACATATGAGAAGATTGAGGCAGATCAGAATGAAGTGATTTGCTCTTGGTCATACAAATAATAAATGACTGAGGCCACATTTGAACTCAGGTCTTCTGGACTCTGGATCCAACACTCACTCCTGCCATGCATCAACCTACTTCCCTTCAGGCTACCCAAAACTTTGGTCTTTAAGAGAGTGTGTGGGGTGGCTAGGTGATGCAGTGAATACAGCACCAGCCCTGGAGTCAGGAGGACCTGAGTTCAAATGTGGCCTTAGACACTTAACACATACTAGCTGTGTGACCTTGGGCAAGTCATTTAACCACAATTGCCCTGCCCTTCCCCCTCCAAAAAGCATTAAATAAATAAATTTTTAAAAAAGAGAATATAATATTTTACAATTCACAGTCATATAACACAACTAGAAGAATACTGGTATTTCTAAAAGTAAAGTTTTATTTCACAAAATCATTAAAAGGATTGTAAAGGTTCCCAAAGCAATCTAGCCTACTCACCAGCCCCTGTTCATTTCTGTTCTTAGTCAGTTCATAGTGTCCGTCCAAGGTTTTTGCATTCAACAGCATATCATCCTCTGTCTGGACAATAGACGTTCTTTAGTTCCTTTGTGTGTGTGGATGGTTAGGCTGAACTCGTTTGAGACATGATATATTTCATTTAAAAGTCTCTCTAATGTCACAGGATATGATCTAATAATATATCAATTTAAAAAGTAGCATCTAGAGAACCTCACCATATAAAAGGAATTCATCTTTTATATAGACTCTTCACTGGACATGTTCCATGTCAAACATCTTTGACAAGCAAACAATCTGCCTGTTGTATGCCTTGCTTGATAGCTCATATGTATATAGTGCCTTAAGGTTTGGCAAGTCTTTACGGATGTTCTTTGATTTGTCCTCACAACAGCCTTGTAAAGTAGGTACTGTAAAATTATTCCTATTATTCCAGGTGAGAAAACTATAGTCAGATTGTGACTTGCCTAAATTAAGCAACTGCTAAGTGTCTAAAGTAGGAGTTGAAATCGGTTCATCCTAACTTTAAATATTGCACTTCATCTACTACTACACTATCTTTATCTAGTCTCCATCTAGTTTACCATTAAAAACCAAAGGGTCTTCAAACAATTATTTCAGTAATGGAATAGCTTTCACACATGACTGGAGCAAAACCATAGCACAAACAAAATCTAATCAGAAGTATGGGAGAAACTTTGTTGGAGGAGAGCTTTCCAGACAATGTTTTGCTCCACCAGTTCAAATAGTGTTGTTTTTATTATCATTACAATAGGGCCATGGATTCCCTTTACCTTTCAGTCAGTTGTATGATGGCAAAGATGTGGACTACTGTGGAAGATAGCTTGTGAAAGTCTGATTACTTCTTTCTAAACATCATCAAAGATACCCTTAATGGGTATATAGATTGTTCTTGTAAAATTTTGTGTGGATGTGAAAACAGGAGTATGAATGGATTTTTTTTCCATCACCTCCTCAAGGATGATGATTATAAGGTCTGAGATTTTGTCTATGGGTTTGGTATTTTCCCCTTCTTCAGAAACTTTGAGAATTGATATCTCAATGTCCTCAAAATCATACTTCATACATGAATTTCATCATTTACTTAATTTATTCTGTTATTCCTATTTTTTTAATGTTCCATATCCTATTCCTCAAAAGCACTTGTAGAACTATTATGTCCAAGTTCAAATGAGGTGGCTCCACTTACTTAATGGTAAAAAGAGTTAGTTATAAATATCTTCATTATCCTTTTCTATCTTTTATCTATTTGTTGACATTCTTTATCTTCATCCTTAAATGTTCACAAGTTGTCTTTTTTTTTTTAGTTGGGTCTCTTGCTAAGCTTTCTTTAAGCCCATTTTTTTCCCACTGTTTCTCATTATTTTATGAAGTGATAACCACCCAAAATTTCCAACCATTTTTCTCGATGAGACACTAACTACTAAGAAATTTACATTTTAAACCAGTGTTTCTCTTGGCTGCCATTTCTCTCTGCTTCAGAAAGGGATCATTTGCTGACTTTGCCAACCAAGATAGTTTTCAGGTTCTTTTGTTTCCCTCATACTGTTAGATGAATTATATCTGTTAAATTCCTGCCTGAAATAGTTGTAATTGAAGCTGGCACCTGTTCCTCCAACTATTGACCTTTTTGTCATTAATATTTTTATTTAAATAGTTTGAAGTTGTTTTAATTGCATATCATATCTTTTTTTATGTTTTATTCTTCTAATTTTCTATTAATTTGGATCTTTGGTCTTATAAGGCAATGGTCTGACCAAACATGAAAACTGATTCAGGAATGAATTTCACATCAATAATGAGTAATTTTCCATCTGTTAAAAATAAAAACAATTTCATTTTTATGATATTATTGTATGTAGAGCATGTCCAGTGCCTTTAGATTCAATTAAAGTATTAATGTTATATTTGGGGGAGGATTCTGTGTAGGCTAAAGTTTTTAGTCTCTCTCATTTCTGAACCATATTTTTCAGCATATGTTTCACCATCCTCATCTACGCCCACAGTTGCATTAAAGTCACTGAGTGTCAACGTACATGTTGATCTAATTAGTTGGATCCTGAGTTCTCAATAGAATTTATCTACCCCCATTCATCCTCTGCAACAGATGTTGGTTCATAAACTGCAATTTTTTCAAGGTGGTCTTTATATAAATACTTATCATGTGCACTTTACAATACTAATTGACCAAATGTCCATGAAATAATTTTTCCTTTTGCTTTTGAAAAAATAATAAAATTAACTCCTTTACCTCTCCAAGGAGATCCTATGAATTATCTTAAGATTTATATACAATTTCTGTTTTCTGGTTTAGTTTATAGTGAGAATATAAAATGTATAATATTTAGTTCCTTCTGTACTACATCCACTTCTTGTTCTTTGGACAAGGATCCCACATTAAGAGTTCTAATCATTAAATTAATATTTATAGATGTTGTAAAAATCATGATCCTTGGCACCTTTTTAATCTCTTATCTCTACCCTTGTCATTACATAAGTGGGGAAGAAAGGGTATACAGATTGAAAGGTCATTATGACTTTTTCTTTGTTTAATCTTTTGCTCTAAATAAATAATTCATCATCATGTGGCCAACTTACATGTAATGATTGCCATGCTGTTTTCTGTACACTGGTCTTTCCCAATCACATATTGTATGTTGTTGAACTGGTTATGAAAACTTTCCCAGCGTGATTCTTACAGAACTTGAATTCTTCAAGAACTCGCAGTCAACAGCATGCCACAATGGTAGTTCAGAGAAGGGTATTTCTTGTACTACTTTTTACCAGGAAATGCAAATGACTTCTTCCTTAATACTTTCTTTCCTTTCCTTCATTCTTGATCATTGAAGGACATAAAATTTAATAAAGACTTATTTAATACCCTTTTTAATGTAACAATTCAATTCTGCTTACCACAAACCTGTTTATAAAAATTCAGCATTTCAGCTCTATTCTTATTTTTACTGAACTAAAATGTTAGTGGGTTTTAAAATTCAGTAGTTCTTGAATGAGAAAAATAAAATATAGTATAAATTCAAAAAGGGACACTTGTTCCTCTCTAATTTATTTCTAAACTCTCTGTAGTCTCACTTCCAGCTTCATCATTTGACTAGAATTGTTTGCCATCAATTTATAAATGGTCTTATAATTGCCAAATCTAATGGCTTTTTCTCAGTTCTTATCTTTCTTGACCTCTCTGTGCCCTTTGACACTGTTGGTTACCCTTCTTGTATATTCTCTTGTCTCTGAGTTTTTGTGATTTTGCTTTCTTTTATTCACCCTCCTACCTGTCTGATAGCTGTTTATCACACCCCCCCCCATTTCTATATTTGGATTCAGGTTACACACTCTCACAATGAATAAGTGTCACCCAGAAGGACTGTCTGTGGCTCTCTTTTCTTCTCTCTAAATACTATTTTTATTGATAAATTTATTCATTCTCATTGGTTCAATATCACCTCTTTATAGATGATTATCATATTTATTTGTCCAACTCTAACCCCTCTCCTGAGTTCCAGTCTCACATCAACAGCCTACTAGACATCATCTTGAACTAGACATCTAATTTTTATCTTAAACTCAACATATATGACACAGAATTCATTTTCTTTTCCCCAGAACCTTTGCTTTTTCTTATTTTCTTATTACCGTCAAAAACATCACCATCGTCCCAACTCATCCAAGCTCACGAAATCAGTGTAAGCCTTTATTCCTCACTCATAACCACCTCATAGACTGAATCTTTGACCCACTTGTTTCTATCTTCACAACATCTTTCCTCTGACACTGCTGCTACTCTGGTAAAGGCCTTCATCACCTCATACTTGGACTATTGCACTAGCTATCTAATTGGTCTCTCCGTCTCAACCCTTTCCCAACTGGAATCTATCCTCCAGTCATCTGCCAAAATGATCTTGTTACAGTGTAAGTCTGACCATGTCACCCCTACTCCCATTCAGAAAACTCCAGTGACTTTCTCTTACCTCTGGGATCAAATGTAAAGTGCACTGATTAGCTTTTAAAGCTCTTTACAACCTACCTCAATAATAGTCTTTCAATCTTTTTATACTTTACCACAATCCATTTACTATTGTAGGTTACCAAAGTGGGTGATACTGCCCCCTGGGTTGCTGGAACAATGGAGGGTGTTTTGGAGGGGGTAGTAGCAGCTTTGGGTGCAATTGGGGGGGTGTTGTATAAAAACACAGGTTAAACTAATCCCAGGGGGGTGCTAAGTAATTTTTTTTCTTAAAAAAAAGGATAATAGGTCAAATAAGTTTGGGAACCTCAACATAGTATATGATCCAGCGCCACTGGTCTCTTTTATTCTTTAAATACAATACTCCATTCTCTGACCATACTGTTTCAGTGGCTATCCCCTGTGCCTAGACTTCTCCTCCTTGTCTCTGCCTCCTGGCTTCCCTGACTTCCTTCAAGAATCAGCTCAAATACCACCTTTTACAAAAGACTTTCCTCCCCTATCCTTTCCCTTAGAATCTCCAACTCCTCCTCTCCTGCTTACTTCTATTGCCTTTCCTCTCAAATTACCTCTCTTTTATTCTATATATTTCTGGTATGGATACAGTTATTTGTAGGAATCCCTCATTAGAATGAGAAAAGAAATCATGTTTTTACATCCCCAGTGCTTAGCAAAATGAATCACGCTGTGCAGGCCTGACATATTGACCGATTAAAACAAATTAACTTGTTTCATATAGTATCAAAAATACTTAGTATTAAAAAAACACAGAATTTCAGCATTTCATAAACCATCTAGTTCAACTCATGTCCAAAATGAATCCCAACTGTATCTGCATCAAGTCTAATAATTCAGCTTCTGCTTGAAGATCACAGATGAGAAAGAACTCAGCACCTCCTGAGGCAGACCTTTCTACTTTAGGACAAATTTAATTGCTAGGAAATTTTCTCCAAGATCTAATTCTGCCCATTGCTCCTGATTCTGCCATTCTGGACCTGAATGATAGCACAGTGTGAAACCCTATTCTACGTGACAGCCCTTGAAATTTTTGAGGAGAGTTATGTTACCCTTGAGAATCTTCTCATCTCCAAGCAAAACATACTCAGTTCTTTCAACCAATTGTCATGTGACATAGCCTGAAGGACCCCTGCCATCCTGGTTATCCTTCTCTGGAGTCTTTATAGCTTATGCGTGTCCTTCTTATACTAGAATTAGTGTTTTTGGTGATACTATTGGTGATGGTGATGACACAAGACACCTTCACAATCTTCCTAGAATAGATTTTCTGTGTTCCCATTAATGGAGAAATCCATAAATTGCTAAGATACAAGACCTCTAAGAATCCCGAAGAGGAACCAAAAGAAATCAGGGAAGAATTGTCAATTAATTTTGTTTTCCATTTCCAATTCTTCTTGCCTCCTTTGCCCCTTTCTATAAATCTTTTGTGAAGTTTCAGTTCCATAGAACCTCTTCCCACCCCAAATTAGCTCCATGATAGAGAACTTCAGCAGGGACTATGAACTAATCTCTCTCTCTCTCTCTCTCTCTCTCTCTCTCTCTCTCTCTCTCTCTCCATCTCCCCCTCTCTCCCTCTCTCCCTTCCTCTGTGTTTATTAGAATAGGGTTCACTGTGATTTTGGGGAATCTAACTTGGAATATAGAAATATTAATGAAGATTAATTAGCAACAAAACAAATAACTACAAAATCTTAGAGATAGTGACATGAAATAATATAAAAAATTTGAAGGGTAGGGAATGGGAATTAGCATTTATCATGCATCTACTATATTCCAGGCACTATGCTAAACTCTTTACAAATATTATCTCAATCTATCCTTAAAACAAACCTGTAAGGTAAGTGCCATTATTGTTCGTATTTTACAGTTGAGGAAATGGAGGCAGACAGAAGTCAAATGATCTGCCCAAAGTCACACAACCAGAAAGCATCTGAGGTTATATTGGAATTCAAGTCTTCCTGATTCCAGACCCAGTGTTCTATGTACTGCTTCACCTAGCTGGCTCTAAACAAATGTCTAGCAGTTTGTGAAAAGCTCGATGAAAATATTCCTCACTCATCTTAGTAGGTTGCAGGGTGTAATTCTGTGGATGTTCTGTGTAATAGACACACAAAATTATGGTTGCTATTATTGACTGTTTTTTTCTTGAATATTATTTATTTCAAGGGAGGTTTTGTGGTGTGTGTGTGGGGGGGGGGAATGGTTATATAAGGAATGTGATGAACATTGTTGATAAAGATTAGTATTCTGAACTGGGCCTGACTCAGCCCCAACCTCTGTTAGTTTAGGTTTGATACTGGAACAAAATGAGACACTTGTAGGTCATTCAGCATTGAATGGAAAGGGAATTGCTTAGTCATAACAGGAGAAGGGGATTCAACAAGAAGAGTCATTGAAGACACCTCAAGTCGATTCAGTTGAGGAAAGGTGCCTTGCTTAAATTGCCCATGATATTCTTCGAGCTGAGCATTAGAGTGTCCCTAGAGCTGTCTGTAACTGCTTTCTTCTCAGGGACTCACAAAGTGATTTCAACAGCCCAAGCTTTTGGTCTCTGAGATAACCAAGACTTGGAGTTGATTTTAATGCCTTTTAAGTAACAATTAGCCCAGTTTGCATGGATTGGTGCTTAGTGGTACATCTCTTCCACTAAAATCAGTATACTTTTTTTTTTTTTACATTTATCTCTTACAAGAAAGGGTACTGTTGATAATGGGGAAGAACAGTAATGTGATTTTTTTTTATCAAACAAACATTTTAAAGGTCATTGAAACAAATTGAAATATTTAGCTATCAATAGCTATGATTTCCAGTACAGTGGAAATCATATTCAGCTTCAAAGTCAGAGAGGCTGTGTTGGTATCTACATGCTGCCATTTAATATGTGTTTGATCTTGGGCAAGTCCCTTAATTCTGTCTGTTTCAAATGACTACCTAGGACTTATCTACTAAGTCACAGTTGGGTTGTAATCTATGTTGGTGGAAGGAGTTTCCTATTCTGAACAACTCACAGAATCTACACATATAACAATGTGAAATTTAGATAATCAATCTAGAAATGGGTTAGTGTTCAACATTACCCTCCTTTGTAATTTGATATTTTAAAATCCTGGCCTACTTAATAATATTTATACCCAACATTCCATCTCCCACCTTTGTCCCTATGCTCTTACTATTTCCCCTATCTTTAATATTCTCATTTTTTCCCCATTTTTTGTAATCCCAAGCTCCCTTCTTGGCTCAACTCAAGTGCTACCTTCTACATGTGACCTTTCTATTCTAGTCTCTTACCACCTTAGTTGTTAGTGTTCACCCAACTCCACATAATATCTTTGTATGTACTTATCTGTGCCCCAACAGGTTACCTTCATAAAAAATATAATTTCCTCTAGGGAAGGGAAGGTTTTATTTTTGTCTTCTTACCTCCAGAATCTAACAGAGTACCTTGCCCAGTTTTAAGTGCTTAATAAATAAATGAATGAAGGTGTGAATGAATCTCCACTACTGCTTACCTAAAAATATGGTTATCCATTCATTTTCTAGTCAACTAGATAGAAGTGGATAGAATACTGGTCCCAGAGTCAGGAAGTCCCAAGTTCAAATTTAGACTCAAACACTTACTAAATGTGTGACTTTGGGCAAGTGACTTAGCTTATATCAGTATAGTTTCCTCAGTTATAAAATGGGGATAATAATAGCACCTACCTTTCAGGATTATTGTAAGGATCAAATAAGCATATATGTAAAATGCTCAAGCCTGGTGCCTAGCAAATAGTAGGCATTTAACAAATGCTTGTTTCCTTCTTCCTTAAAGAACTGAAGTGAGGGGAAATGAGTGCCATCTGTGATATGTCTAGTTGTGAAGAAAAGTTCACATACACAAAACCTAAATTTGCCTTTTTCCAATTTCCACCCATTGCTTCAAGTTCTGCTCTCTGATATAGACAAAGACGAGTCCATATGAATTTGTGTGTGCCAACCATTATTCAGCCACTTCAAGACAGCTATTATATACATCCTATAGCAACTTCCATCCTGTGTCTCTTCTCCAAGTTAAAAGCCCCTAGTTCTTTCAACTGACCCTCTTCTGTGTCAGAGATTAAGAAGCATCTAGATTCTCACTTCCAACTTAAGGATACTTCAATTTATATTGCATGCCTGATATGAGGAATGAGGCATGCTCTACCTGACATAGTCAATACATAGTTGTTTTGCTTAATTTCACTGCATCTGGGAATGTCTTTCCTAATATGTAACATCAGTACCACACCTAGAATCTCACGAAACAAAGACAAAATGCAGTGAGGCAATCGCTACCTTAATTCTGCACATTGCTTTGATCAAAGGAACCCAAGATTTCATTATATTTCTCCACTTCCGGGTCACATTATTAGTGCCCACATTGTGGATAATTCCTCGTAATATATTTTTAAGTCCAACTGCTATGTGCTGGGCCTGATTCAAGCCAATAACCTGGTAGTTCATATTCAGTAATGGAATAAAATGAACATTCATGTTACTTCGATAGTTAACAAAAGGAAATTTACTTAGCCATAACAGGAGAAAGATATTCAACAAGGATAGACATTGAGGCCACCATCAGCTGATTCAACTGAGGAAAGCACATCCACTGTTGAGTTGCCCATTTCATCTGATAGTCAAGCATTAAGGCGTACCAGGAGCTCCTCAGGGCTGTTTTTAACTCATACTTCCAGGAAATGAGGTCAGCAGCCTGAGCCTTTAGTCCCTTGAACCAATTAAGCCTCGAGAATTGTTTCAATATCTTTTTAGGCAAAATTATCCTTTCTTACATGGGGTGAGGAAAGGGAAAAACAAGGATATTTCTTCCATCCCACCATATGATGTCACCCCTATATTGTCCTTGAAAAAGTAATTTTGCCAAATATTTGTTAGGGTGTTTCTATAAATAAAATATACCTTAACATTGACAAAACCTTTGAAAATCTCTCATGCTATTCTTATAAGTCAAAGAGGTATCCGTATAACCTAGACAATATTACAGTCAGATGGAATTAGTTGGATTCAGAATGAGATGTCTAACTATAACACTAGAAGTAGTCATTGATGGTTCACTCTCAACTTGGAAGGAGGTATACAATGGTGTTCTTTTTGCTGTATAACACTTTTATCAGTAACTTGAATAGGCCCAAAAGCACTTATTAAGTGCCTACTATATGTCAGGTACTGTGCGAAACACCGAGAATACAAAGAAAGGCATAAAATAGTCCCTTCAAGATCTCATAATCGAATGGGGGGCCAATATGCAAATAATTACACACAAACAAGAAATAAGAGATAAAGTGGAGATGATTGCAGAGGGAAGGGGCTGTTACTAAAAGCGAACAAAAAGGTTTCTTGCAGAAGGTAGAATTTGGAGACCTGAAGGAAGATAAGGAGGGAGAAAGTCCCAGGGATTGGGGATAACCAATTAAAATATACAGGCAGGAGATGGAGTATCTTGTTTGAGGAACAGTAAGGAAACCAGTGACACTGGGTCATAGTGAATAAAGACACAAAAGCCATACACACACAGAGGGAGGGAGGAAGAGAGGAAGGGAAGGAGAGAAAAAGAGAGAGAAAGGAAGGGAGGGAGAGAGGGAGAGAGAGAGACAGAGAGAGAGAGAGACAGAGACAGAGACAGGGAGACAGAGACAGAGACAGAGAGACAGAGACAGAGAGACAGAGACAGAGACAGAGAGAGAGACAGAGACAGAGAGACAGAGAGAGACAGAGAGAGAGAGAGAGACAGACAGAGAGAGACAGAGAGAGACAGAGACAGAGAGAGACAGAGACAGAGACAGAGAGACAGAGAGAGACAGAGACAGAGACAGAGAGAGAGACAGAGACAGAGACAGAGAGAGAGAGAGACAGAGACAGAGACAGAGAGACAGAGAGAGAGAGAGAGAGAGAGAGAGAGAGAGAGAGAGAACAAGAGAGGATACAGTAATGGTAGTGTTTAAAGGATACTCCAATACAACCAACAAGAGGGTTGGAATACAAAAAGATGATTTTGGCAAGCTGAAATACTGAATTCAATAAGACAAAATTTTATACAATTCTAAAACTCACCTCACAAGTTTATGACTTCCTTACTACTAATTATAGCTAGTATTTATATAACATTTTAGGGTTCACAAAGTGTTTTACATGTGTTAACTCATTTGATCCTCAAAACAACCCTGTAAGGTAGGTGCTGTTATTATCCCCAGTTTACAGATGATGAAACTAATACATACAGAGGTAAAGAATCACACAACTAATAAGTATCTGAACCTAGATTTGAATTCAGGTCTTCCTGACTCCAAGTCCTGCATTGTATCTACTGGGCCACCAACCTGCTTTCTGAAGAGGACACTGTTATTCTTCCAGTCACCCATATATCTGCCTCAGTTTTTCTCTCACTCATTCCACATATGTAATCAATTGCCAAATAGAATGGTTTCTATCCTTGCAATATATTTCTTATACATCCCCTACTATCACCACACACAGTTTCACTCTAGTTTAGGCCCATCACATGACTTCTTACCTGAACTATTGCAATAACTTTCTCTTTGGTATTTCTACCTAAAACTTTCTCAATGGTAATCCATCCTCTTAACAGCTCCAGAAGTGATTTTCCTAAAGCATAGATCTAACAATGTCCCCACACACTCTTAAAATAAATTATAGGAGCTCTCTATTATCTCAAGGGTCAACCATAAACACCTCTGTTGAGTAATTCAATCTCTTTAGAGACTAACCCCTTCCTATAATTTTGGTTTTCTTATATATTATTCTGATCCTACACTGTGTGATCTTGTTATTTTGACCTACTTGCCCTTTTATGCACAGGACAATCCATTTCTTGTCTTTATGTCTTTTCAATTCCCATCTCCTTTACATTGAATGTACTCTCTTCTTCCCTGAACCTCTTGATTTTCCTGATTTCCTTCGAAACTAAGCTCAAATTTGCATTCTATATGAAGTCTCTCATGATGCCCCCAGATTCTAATGTACTCCTCCATGGGCTAAGGAGCTAGAATACTGTCCCCTCTCCTCTATAGTAAAGGAGTGCTTTGCTCAGGGAAAAGTTCAGTCCTGGGTGAAACTTGACCCCATGGCTTCTGTCCTTGAAGTTTCCCAAAATTATGGATACAAATTAATATAACCCAGAAAATTGCATTTATTCATATGACATATATTTTGTGGAGTACCTATTAGACAAAAGCCACTTCACTTTTTCAGAATAATCAATATGTAGCATGGAGATAGATATTTGCTAGAAATGATCTCTCCCAAGAGACACCCAGAACATCATCTGAACATTTGAAGGTAAGTATGTGCTATAACAAGAACTACATTCATATATTTTTACAAAATACAATTAGTTTATTTTAAAGTTATCTATGACTTGTGAAAGGATGATTTCTTTAAGAATAACAAGTGATTTTAACATGTTGCTATCCTTGTATATTCTGATGGGCTTTCTAATTCCAAAGGTTAAAGTAAGCATTCAAAAAAGAGAACATTTGAATTTTGCAAAGGACCTAACTTTCTAAAAGAAAGAGAACATTAGATTTAATTGTATTTAGAATATAAATGGTTTGGGGGTTTTTTCAAGCAGATAAAGAGCTATAGACAGCTTTAAAAAGGAAATTTTAAACTGTTCACATGTTACATCTCCCTCTTTGTAGCCACAAAATAATTGTCCCCATCCAGTGCGAGGAGCATTCATTTTCATTACAGTATTTAATTTCCTTTTTCTTTTTTTAAAAGGAAAACTTCAAAATGAAACATTTCCAATTAGTGATTTCTGATTTCCATATTTGACTTCATAATGAATAGCTGTTACCAATTTAGAGATTTTGAAATCACCTGTGCCTGTCACATAGCATCTTGCAAAAATAACAATATTTAATTTCAAAATAAGAATGCCAAACAAAATACTTGGATATCTTTGGATTTTAAATTATTGAAAAAAAACCATTTTATTTTGTCTTAATAAAGGCATTATTTAGCAGTTATAACCCTTTTTCCATAGAATGACTTATCATTCTGACAAAAAATATGCAATAACCTTGAAAATTATATCTCTGACTAGGTGCATATTCTCTTATGACAAATGTTGATTCATTCTATACACCATTATGAACAATGTGTCTAGTCATTAGGGTCAGCTGATTTTGAAGTCAATTTTAAAAATCCTTTCTTGGATGATCTCTAGGAGATGCTTTCCATATTCTGGGCAAGTAAATTGTAGAAATATTCCTTTCATAAGACAATAGCTTTGAATGTTCTAAAATGAAATCCACTCAGTTTTTCTTTCAAAGTAAAAACTGCGTAAGTAGTACATTTAGGCCTTGCAATACAAAATGAGCACAACTGCTTTACAGCTTTCATTAAAATGAAGGCCATCTTTTTTTTCATTTACATTAGGAAGCCAGTAATATAATATCATCCTCAATGCTGATTGGTTGGCATGCTCAGGACTAAATTATTTCTAGCAGATGTCAATGGAGATTATCATATCAGCAGCATATGGGAAAGTAGACCATGTAAACCTTTTTATCAACTAGTCTTCTCCCATTTATTGACAATGAGGAAGGAAGGAAGGAAGGAAGGAAGGAAGGAAGGAAGGAAGGAAGGAAGGAAGGAAGGAAGGAAGGAAGGGAGGGAGGGAGGGAGGGAAGGAGGAAGGAAGGAAAACATTAAAAGAGATGGAAAGGAAGAAAAGGAGGGAGAGGAAGAAGGGGATTGAACCTGAGATCTCATTGGCATAGGAACTCCCAGGCAAGGAAATTCCCTCTTTCCGAAGAAATTTGGTGCTTTCTGTGCAACTTAGAAGGTTACACAGTCACCTAGATCACTGAGATGTTAAGTGACTTCCCCAGGGTTGCACATGTAGTATGTGTCAGAGGAAGAATCTGAACAAGTCTTTGCTTCTTTGTGGCCCATTCTTTATCCACTACATAACATTGGTTCATACATGTGTGTGTGAAGAGATATAAATATATATGTATGTACACATTTATATATGTAGGTAGACAGTGAGCATTTATTGAGTACCTGCTGTATACCAGGTAATGTGCTAAGGCTAGGGATACGAAGAAAGACCAAAAAAAGTCCCCTTGCTCTCAAGCTCACAACTATGAGTAAACAACTATGTACAGATAAGAGATCTACAGGATAAATCAAGAGATAGTCTCAGAAGGAAAGAACTAAGATTGTGAAAGACTGATTGCCAAAAGTAGGACTTTTAGCTGGGACTTGAAGGAATCTAGGGAAGCTAGAATGTGGAAAATGAAGAGGAAGAACATTTCAGGCACAGGGAATAGCCAGTGAAAAGTGAGAAGCCAGAGTCAAAAGATGCAATGTCTTATTCAAGGAACAACAAAGATACCAGTGTCTCTGAATCACAGAGTTTGTAGAGATAAGGTATAAGAAAACTGGAAAAGTTGGAAGGAACCACATTATGAAGACCTTTAAAACAGTGCATCTTATATTTTATCCTGGATATAATAAAGAGGCATGGAAGTTTAATGATAGGGGGTGATGTGGTCAGACTTTTGATTTAGGAAGGTCAATTAGATAGCTGAATGAAGGATGGATTGAGTCATCTGTATAGGTATGATAATAGAAACTATGGAAGCTGATGAGATCAACAAGTAAAATATTATACAGGGAAAAGAGAAATGGGCCCAGAACAGAGCCACATAGATGTGTGCATATGTATGTATGTGTGTGGGTGTGTATATGTGTGTGTGTTATGTATACATACACATATATATTAGTCAGGGTTATCTTTTCCTCAGGAAAATTAGTAGAACATCTGCATATATGCAAAAAGCTTCCTCCAAATCCTTTAAATTTTCAATGTTACAAATTTTTTCAGGATAACTTTTGTTATTTAGATTCTGAATTATCTATGCCATTGATTTCTTTTCCACATCTATGTCTCATTTATATCCTCTAGCTATATTTCTTTCTTAATTAACACTTTTAACAGACTATGTCAGGGGCATGAAAAAGAGGTAAAATTGGAGTGAGTGCATTTTTCTACCCAGAACTATGTCAAAATAAGAAAAGATATGATAAGGAAATGATAAAAATAATGGGTAAATAAGGATAGTTTCCAATTTGTGGCTTTCAATTATCCATGCTGTAGCCTGTTTCCTATTATTATAGATGTCAGATAATAATGGTTCTTGATAGCAGGAATTATGTCTTATCTATCTTGGAATCACTGGTGCCTAGCATTGTGCCGTACACAGCTAACACAGTAAATGTTTCTTTGAATTGAATTGAGTTGAACTTGAATTGAAAATGAATAAAGGAAACTTGACTATAATTAGGATATTGTAATTTTCATTTACTAATGACAAACACCAGCAGGAAACAGTTAAAAATAAGGTATTTCTTTAGCTACAAATAGATCATGCCTGTAGTCTAAAAGTTTTTACTTTTATCCAGGAAACACACACAATTGCCATCTATGTTTCAAAGTAACTACAAGTAAATATAGTCAAGGGAAAATGTGGTAGAGTGGTTAGAAAATTGGACTCATTTTACAGATGAGGAAACGGTGACAAAGAGAGTTAAGTGACTTGCCCAGGGTCACACAGCTAATAAGTGTCTGAGGCCAGATTTAAACTCATGAATATGATTCTTCCATTTCAAGTCTAGACTCTTGGGGGCTTGTTTGCATCAATTGTCCTTATTAAACTACTTTAATAAATACCCTTTCTAAAATATATATATATATATATATATACATATATTCATACATGCATACTTTTCAGGAATAAGATGTTGATAGTTTCTCTGTACTCTGTCATATGTATATGACATCCTTCCAAGAAGGAAGAATGAATTATGGAAGAAATTAGTAGACTATTAAAATAGTATGTACATATATATGTACTTATGTGTATATATATGCATATATAATATACTCACTGGGTATATTATATATATAATATATAATGTGTATTTATAGTATACACTCACCAAGCAGTATTAATTTGGGAAGCACCTATGAATTACAATAAAAACAAGATTGAAAGGACTTTGCACACTGCTCTAAATTCTTTGAGGCAGTGCAAAGTAGTAAAGAAAGTATCCAGGAATTTTAAGTTGTTTTAAAAACCACTGTGCCCAACCAAACCCATTCTCAATGTACTAAGGCTTGTCTCCACAATTCCATTTCATAAAATGGTAAAGTTATGACCCTATTTATGAAATCATCCCCCAAACTGAATCTCTCTTTCATTGTTTTCTCTCTAAAAAGGTTAACAATAGATGATTTCCAAAATATATAAAAGCTTTTGAAGTGGAGTTCCATCTCTCTAATATCTGGTTCTTCCTTGTTTTGATTCAGGGAACTGAAACCTTGTATATTCTATACAATGGAATTACAATGATATTAAAACATGAGTCATAACTTTATCAAGAGTGGTGAAGAGTGAAAAGAATGGGAGTAGAGTCCCCAGTTTGCTCTCTCCTTGAATAAATTGCTGAAATTATCAGACACTAAGACCTATTCTCAGGGTGATGATTGTTTAGAACAGTAGTTTTCCCAATGTGGGAGCAATCTTTGAAAGCAGCAGCTTCTTACTACTCAAGTCTGTGATGCATAAAAGTGCAAATTTAGTTACTAGGAAGAGGTTGGTGATAAAAGTGGGCTAAAGATATGAAAAATTATGCCCTACTATTAAACTGTGTATACCCTTAAACCCAGTAATATCACTACTAAATCTGTATCCCAAAAAGGAAAGGGAAAAGGACCCATATATACAAAAAATGGATATCAGATTTATCAATTGAGGGATGGCTGAACAAGTTGTGGTATATGATTGTGATTGAATACTATTGTGTTATAAGAAATGAAAAGCAAAATGATTTCAGAAAAACCTGGGAAATTTTATATGAACTGATGCAAAGCAAAGTGACAGAATCAGGAGAACATTGTACTGAGTAACAGCAATATTGTAGTGATGATAACCTGTGAAAGATTTAGCTGCTCTGATCAAGACAGTGATCCAAGACAATCCCAAAGCTCCCATGATGAAAAATGCTATCTACCTTCAGAGAGCACTGATGGATTCTGAGTATAGACTGAAGTATATATTTTTTCATTTTCTTTATGTTTCTTTATTTTTTGCAATATGAAAATATGTTTGCATGAAAAATAATAAAGTCTCTTAAACATCATCTTGAAAAAAATTTAATAAATATCAAAATATTTGGGGCCTACATTTTTCTGGGGGCAGAGGAAAGAAAGAAAAGGTAGGAATCTATAGAGAAAGACTGAATAAATTGTTTGATCTGTGATCAACCAATGCAGTTGCTACCTTATATGAGCAACTTGAAACTGTGGAGTAATTCCAGATCTCCAATATATACCAAAAGAAGGAAAACCTTGAAGATGTGTTATTAAGCCCTTATGACAAAGACTTACTAAGCAAGAAGTAGCCCCTCCCCAAGAAGGAAAGATGAATTATTGGAAGAAATTAGGGCACTCTTAGGAAGTAGGAAATTCTAATTTATGTCAGTGACCCAATGTCCAAAAGAGGCATAGTCTCTTAAGACAGATTGTGAAAAAGCATTATAGCCCAGAAGTTGGCTGTAGATTATTAAACATAGTTTTTCAGTCACAATCATATATCTTGTTTGTTTGGAGATCAATAGGGGATGAATTTTCATTCCTTTGCAAAGGCAAAGAAGAAAGCCTTACAACCATGGCTGGAACATGCCACGGAGATATTTCAGGATTGGCAGATGCCTAATAGAGAAAAAGATAGGGGATTGTTAGAGAGCCTAGAGACTTTATTTTCATGTACCACGAACCTTGAGCATGGAATGCTTTATCCTAGTGGATAGTTAATTTGATGGAATCAAGAGCACATTTAAAATAAGCTTCTGATGATCTACCAAGTGGAGATAAAGAGTATCTATAGATTAGATATAGAAGAGATAATGACAAAAAAGTGACCAAAAGTACAGTGGCTAAAAAGTACACTAAGATGACCCCGGGGCTTAGAGGACTCTGGATAACAAATTGTTATTGTAGAACCTACAGCTTCCTGAGCAACAGGAAGAGCCCTCTTGATCCACAAGACATATCCATTTCATCAAGTTAAAGGGTCAAAGAGAATGATTGGAGATTATGAAAACTAGATCCACCAGTCACCAGGAGAAACTGACCAGGTATGCATGAGTTTTACTACAGAAGCTTGAGTCAAGTCTGCTGTCTGTCAGCCATTGTTCAGAATCACTTTCCCCAAAAGACTAAAATCTCAGGTTCAGGGTTCCAAAGAACCCACTTCTTTAATGATATTAAAAAAAAAACCTAGCTGAAGCAATTAGTGGACAATATGGGAAGTTTTGTAAGCTGTTATACTCAAAAAGTTGAATCTTTCAGATGAATATATCCCATAGCTGATGAATCTGAGTCTCAGAGAGGTTACCTGAATTAATTGTGCCCTTCTCACATTGAATGAGTGCCTGAGGCAGGATTCAAATTCAACTGTCCTGAGTCCAGGTCTTACTTAATACTCCATAACTTCCAGGCTCCAACTATGGTGCTTCCCCCTTGATTGTCAGTTGATAACAGTTTTTCAATCACAATTAATTTTTAAAAAGGGCATTTGCTGAAGTAGTATAATAAGGACAGTTAGTAACAAACAAGACCCCAAGAACCTAGGACACACTCTCACAGAAGTAAATATAGAGTCGAGGGGAAAAGTTACTTAAAATGTAGGGGGCATAAATAGCAAAAGTTTACCTCCTGATGCTGATCACTGGAAATCATTTTCATCTTTTGTAGAGTCTGCATGAAAGTCACCTTAGAAAAAGTGGAGATTTCTGAATCTGCCTTTCCTTAGGATGTCTACTCTTTCTTTGCCTTCTGATACAAATGCTGCTCTAACTACTGACAATCTGGCAACATTGATAAGATGCAAAATCCTGCAACCTTGAGAAATGTACAATGTTATCCTCTGGTCATGGGTCGGGGGAGAATCAAAGGCTATTCTCCTCTATTCTCCCCACTCCCCCAGCCCAAGTCAAATGTTTTTCTTACAGAGATTTGGTTGGAACTATTAGTCCCTCATTTGGTCTCTCTAATTCAAAACTAGCTTCCTATTCTATGCAAGAGTCACAAAGACTGACTGTGTCTCTTTAACTGTGCTTTCACCACTCCATTATATCCAGTATCTTTCACTCCTTTCAAATTGACCAAGGTCTCCTCTCATCTAATCTGATGTCCTTCATTGATTGATTCAATAGAGGTGTCTAGGCCTGGTTCATGCCTAGGTCATACCTCTGATTCATTCAGTTTAAAAGTCTGGAACTTTACTGAAACACCCCTCTTATGAAGGCCTTACAAATAGGAAGTCAATTATGTTTTACAAGGGTGAAGATACGGTGTTCTCAGTTTTTGCTGCTTACAGATATTCATAATAAAGCCATGAATTTAGGCTAAATGGGTAGAGAACAATGACTTTGACTCCTCTGCTTCCCTTTTTTCTAGTTCAAATTAATGTGTATGCCAGGCCAGAAATTGATTTGGGGATTTGCTAACCCTATAGAAGATGATTACATGAATGGTGTACTTCAATCTCTATCTCAAAAATAATGTTAAAGAAGAGAAAACAATCCTAGGCTTGGTGCACTGCACTTTACTTTTGAAAACTAGTCTGGTTATCAATGAAGAACTGTGAGACGGAATAGTCTAGGGTGAACCTCCTAAACACCACATCCAGCCTCACTAGAGCTGAACTGGTTGGCTAATGTCTATGAAGAGATGACACAAATAAATTAATAAGGGAGTTTTGCTGGTCAAGCAAAAACCAAGAGTCTAGCTGTGCCCCCAGCACATACCAAAGGAAACCCAGGACACAGGAAGAGGCCAAAAGCAGCAGAAATAGTGAGAAAGAGCAGAAATAACTTGATATCTAGTAGAGCGAGCTCCCAAAAGTCACAAGCCCCCAAACAGCAAGATGATCACATTACCAGAAGACTTCAGTGGCCCTGCAGCATGGCAGGTGTTCCAGATATGTATACCTCATTCATGATCCTACTGATCAAATACTTGCAGGAGAGTTTTACTCCAGGTTTATTGTAGAGGACAAGGGCAGGGGGGTAGGAAGATTCTATTGCTATTTTTCTAATTAGTTTATTTTAATAAATACCTTTACTTTGAATTAATCATGTTCTCTGGCTAACCACAAATGGAGATAACAAACTGGTGAAGGCTTGAGAGCATGAAATTACATCAATGCAGATCCACAATATTGTTTGAACCTGGGTTTGTTATTCTGGAGGGCTGATATGTGAAAGAGGTCTTGCCGAGGTGCTATATTTACATTTCTAGGGCAACTCATTGCCTAATTTGTTTGTTCAATTATAGCTTAATCATTTAATGAGAAAAAGTATTTATCTTATCTCAGATTTGACCCCCAAAAGACCAGTTATTTTTGTTTTGTTATTGGATATTGAAAACGTTTATGTAACACATTGCAGTCAATTTGCTTTTACTATTTTCACATAATACATACGTAAGTTTCTTCAAAGAATTCAATAAATTAATAATAATTGTGCCCTCTACATCCAGGAACAGCTGAAGCATAGTTTACAAATCAGAAGTCCAGTTTATAAAAAAGAATTAATTGAATAAAATTAATCAGATTCTTTGGGATTTTGTTCCAAACATTTGAAAACAATGAACAAGGTAAGTAGAAAATCAGTTTAGGGTTTGAAATTCTTTTTTTCTTTCACATTTCTCAAAGATATAAACATGAGCCACATGATTTTTTTACTTTAAATTTAGGTCTTAGCAGAGTTTAAAAGTGGTAGGATTTTTACCATTCTATTTTTATATTTCTTGTAGTTGACAATTTCATTACAGTACCTTGAAATTGTGTGTGTTGGCTGGGAAGCTTGCAGTTTATAGTACTCATTACAAAACAGACTGCATTTGAAAACAATGTTTGGCACAAAAAATAAGCAGACATAGAAAAAAATATTAAAATCACTATGGGAATGACAGCAAAAAATGGAGTGAGATAGATTCTTTTAGACTGATCCTTTATGATCTTTTCCTAGTTATTGAGTATATAAATTTCAATCCCCTCATACAACTGGGGGAGGGGATCGTGATTATCATATCACTCAAGGCTGCACAACTTTAAAATCCAATCTGATATAAATTCGCTCTATGTAAAATGACTTTTAATATTCTCTTCCTTAACACAAGTATTAAATTTTGTATGATTAAAAATTTATTTACTCTCTCTTCCTTAATTTAGATTTTTATTTGCTATTATTGCCATTGCCTTTTAGCCTTGCAAAAATATCTCTACACATTCACTTAAAGAGGAAAGTGTCAGCCATAATTAGACTTCAATGGCCAATTTAAAACAAAATATTAAATTAAAAATTAGTCTGGTGATACTGCTTCAGTTCTTCTATCTGGTGATACTGTCTCTGTAGATAGGTATGTGATAGAGATAGAGATATATCATGCAATTTCCTGAGAGAGGAGAATCTAGAGAGAACTTGAAAGTTTTTCAGAGGAAGGTTGCAAGTTGTGTATTAGAGTCACGGTTGTGTAGTGGTTAGAGAGCTGCCAAGTCTCAAAACTAGGAAGACTTGTGTGTTCAAATCCCTCTTCTGACATATACTGACTATTGACCCTAAGCAAGTTGCACTAGGAAATTTTCAGACTAAGAAGCAAAGAAAGTACTGACCTGTATTGATAGAGGGGGTTTCCCATCCTGTGAATTCCCAGAATCAATAAAATTGTAATCCCTATCGCTGTGGACTTAAAAATGTGAATTTTTGCTAATGTTTGCATCATATATTTTATGTATTATTTTATTACTAATTTATGTATTAGTTAATGGACCCATAAGCTGAAAAACATATAAAACATAAAAACTCTCCAAAATATCTGTTATATGGCCTCCAAATATCTGTTATATGGCACTGCTAAGTTGGAATAGAGGTTAAAGGTGGGAAGGAGAGGAGAGTTTTTAGAAAAAAAATTAAAATAAATATACATTTTATACACAATGTGTATTCTAAGTAAGACTTTGAGCACAAGTTTAAAAATCTATACTTTTAAAAAATAATTGCAAATTGATTCACCTTTAATGAAAATAATTGAATAAATATACAAAACGAACAATCCCTTGTACAAACTCTATAGCCTTTAATAAGTTAGACATAAACAAATGAACAAAGAACAAAGCTATAAAGATGATTTCATTTTGTTTCCTCTCCCTGCCTCAAAATACTTCTTCTATCTTTGGCCCTGTTTTCCTTCATTCTTTCTTTTTATCTCTTCCCCATAGTCAATGTGTATACAGTTCTGTTTCTACTAATTTTACTCTGAATTCAAGTAAATTTTCTTTAGAAAAGCACTCTGAAATTATTAGTAGGTCTACAAGGTAGCTAGCTGACTGTTGTTTCATTGCAATGACCAAATCCAAGAGCAGAGAAATGATGATTAAACATTAATACCTCCTCTAAGTAAAGAGGTAGGAAAGTGCTATTGTGTAGTATGGCATAGAAAATTACTGTGTCAGTTGTTTTTATTTAATATTTCCCCCCTCTTTTACAAGGGAGTGTTAAGGAGCATAAAGGTAAATGACTGTTGAGGGAGGGGGAGAAGAGGCAACAATAAAGCTTTTAATACATCCTATAATATTAAATGTGTATGTGAATATGTATAATTTCATACATCTCTAAATGATCAGGGCCAATAAAAATACAGTACAAAAAAACACAGTACCCATTCTTTATTCTGTGGGTTCAGAGCTGATTTGGGGAAAAAATGATACTGCTTCCTATTGATTAAATCATTAAAGCCATTAAGAAATCTGCTTAAGTTGATGATGGACTTGGAGAATGTGCTATCAAAGTCTAGACACTATAAATACCCTTTTTCTGTGATACATTTCATAATCCTCAACTCTAAAGAGTCTATTCTTTCTTTAATACATCTGCTTTGCTTCCATCAACACTAATGGGAATTAACAGTAAAATGGACCCTTAATCATTTATCTGATATTATAGAAAGATATGAAATGCAGATTTGATTAGAGCCTTAATTGAACAAGATTCTATAAAGATTTGCATCTCTTCCAACATGTAGTTAAAATAATTCAAGTATAAACAGCATAATTTTGCCCATATATATATGTATATATATATATACTCCTTCCACATATATGAATATATCCATGTTATTTTAACATCAGAAAATCAGCAATACACAGTATTATTTTAAAATATCAAATACATGTGAAGAGATAATTTACAAAAGTAATGGCATGCATGCATGATTCATTCAATATTCATTTGCAATTTACTTGGCATATATCGGGTAAAAATAAATATTGGACATTAAAACAAATGCATTTTTATCCATTTAGTAAGTATTGTGAGAAAATTGTTTTCATTTCTTTTAACTGGGGTTGAGAGTGTTATGTATTGCATACTTTTAGAAATCCTCAGCATAGCTGTATGACATAAATCTAAAGTAATTTCCAGTTTTCTAGCTCAGAAAGAGAAATCTTCATAAACATTTAGTAGAAAATCCAATGCAAAGTTCCTTTTTATGGAAGCAAAGAAAAGTAATGTTTTGTGATTATTTTTAGCTTTTAAGAAATGTCCTAGATGACGTTATCTCTTTTCAGCTTCCATCTAACTTTTCCCCCCTCTGTACTTGCATTTTATTTTCCCCAATCCTATCTACTGACTCCATCTTTGATCTTGGCCCAGTTGTTTTTTGAAATTTCTTCACTGGAATCTAATTGTTGTTGTTGTCGTTGTTTCCATTATTGTTAGGATCTATTGTATACCATTCTCTTTTGACCCTGGGCTTTCATGTTTTGAAGGATGAACTTTTTTAAAAAAATAAATGTTTGCTGATATCTTTGTTTTTTCAATCACAGACATTATTTCCCAATTTAACCCTCTGTTACCCCACACTCAGGCAGTCATTCCTTACAACAACAACAACAAAAAAAACACAAAAAAGAGGAGAGAGGAAAGGTCAGTAAAACTAACCAATTTATGGAGAAAAGTCTCATAGAATATGTGTTATTCCACAATCATAATCTCCACCTCTACAAAGAAACAGGAGAGGTTATCTTCTTCACATTTCTTCTTTGAGGCTAAGATTGATCATTATAATTCACAGCATTTTATATAAGTTGTTTTGTTATGATTATTTAGTAGGTTCCATTCTTTTTCTTAATTCTGAAAGTCATTAATATGATATTAGAATGAATTGTTCTTTAAATTTTTGATCTTGTTGTTGAGTCAGTCAGTCAGGAAATAATTGTTCCTGAGTTTTTCTTGGCAAAAATACTGGTCCTTGGTTTTTCCTACTTCTTAGAAGTTACTAGAACTCTTTCTTTTTTAGATACCTACATTTTTTTTTTAACATAGGGGCTGTGGGTTATGCCTGTGATGTTGCTGTGAGTTGTTCTATGCTGGTTTCTTTTAGGAAGTGACCAGTGGGTTCCTTCAAAATTCATTACTACCTTTTAGAACATATCTGGGCAGTTTTAATTCATGGTTTCTTAAGGTTATGGTATTTATCTTTTCTATCAAGGAAATTTTCAAGTAATCTCATGATTCTTTAAAAATAATATTTTATTTTCCCCCAACTGTATGTGAATTTTTTTTAAACATTTGTTGTTTTTTTTTAAGTTTTGAGTTCCAAATTCTACCACTTCCTCCCTCC
>NW_027186502.1:5621079-5642367 GCF_028583685.1 Petaurus breviceps papuanus | reverse complement strand
AGGGGGGGGGGGAGGGAGGGAGGGAGGGAGGAAGGGAGGGAGGGAGGAATGCTTCAGTGTCATGGGCTGCTCAGTATCCAGCACTTAGCATGATTCAGAGACATGAATAAGAAATGACTGGGCCATGTGGGTAATTCAAGGAAGAACTATGAACTCCATTTATTGATTCTTAAGAGGAGGTTTTTATAGAACAATGAGACAAAGGAAGGTGACTCAAGTATTCTTATCATTATCTTAGTTTGTCATATCCTGGAAGTAGCTTGGCAGTAAGGCTTTTGTTCTCTAGGTACCAGAAAGTCTTAGGAAAAGTCAAGTTAACTCCTTTCATATGCAATCACATTACAAAGGATGTTCTTGAGGGCTGGTTTCAAGGCCCAAAACCAAAGGCACATCTGCATAGGAACTGACCACCTAAGAATTAAAATATTTTGGTTTTGAACAATTAAAGTCTTGGGGCAGAGTCTGTTGGTCTCAGAATTCAAACACCATCCTTTTAAGTGTAACCCATAACAAAGAACTCTGGAGCTAACAACAAAAAAAGTCCTATTTCAAGGAGCTCTTTTATATTAAAGTCCACTATCATTGGATAATTATCTGAGTCTTGGGTCAGGCCTCTTTGGCTCCAAACACTTCAGTATATATTCAGATAACAATTCTTTCTGTGGAGGTGGATAGCATTTTTCATCATGAGTCCTTTGAGATTGTCTGGATCACTGAACTGCTGAGAACAGTCAAGTCATTCACAATTCTTCATTGTATGATGTTGATTTTACTGTGCACAATGTTCTCCTAGCTCTGCTCACTTCACCTTGTGTCTGTTCATATACATTTTCCATGTTTTCTTTTTCCTGAAATAATCCTGCTTGTCATTTCTTAGAGCTCAATAATATCCCATCACAATCATATACCACAACTTGTTCAGTCATTCACCAGTTGATAGACATCTGCTCAATTTTTGATTCACAGCTACCACAAAAATGGCTGCTATAAATATTTTTGTACAAATAGATCCTTTTCTCTTTTTAAAAGTCTCTTTTGGGGGCAGCTAGGTGGCTCAGTGAATAAAGCACAGGCCCTGGAGTCAGGAGGACCTGAGTTCAAATCTGACCAGACACAACACAAAAACTAGCCATGTGACCTTGGGCAAGTCACTTAACCCCAATTTCCTTCCAAAAAAATTAAAAGCAAAAAAAAAATTAAAAAAAATAAAAGTCTGTTTTGGGTTCAGACACAGCAGTGGTATTGCTAGATCAAAGGATATGCAGTTTCATAGACCTTTCTTTGGGCATAGTTTCAAATTGTTCTCTAAAATGGCTGGATAAATTCACAACTCCCCCAACAGTGCATTAGTGTCCCAGTTTTCCCTCATTTCCTCCAACATTTATTATTTTCCTTTTTTGTCATATTAGCCAGTCAGATAGGTATGAGGAGGTACCTCAGAGATTTTTTATTTTGTATTTCTCTAATCAATAGTGATTTAAACCATGGTTATATGACTATAAATATCTTTGATTTCTTTGTCTGAAAACTACCTGTTCATATCATTTGACCATTTATCAATTGGGGAACCATGTGTATTCTTATAAATTTGACTTAGTTCTCTATATATTTGAGATATGAATGCTTTATAAATAGAGGTGCTTACTGTAAAATAAAATCCCGTTTTCTGCTTTCCTTTTATTTTGGTTTCATTGGTTTTGTTTGTGAAAAAAACTTTTCAGTGTTACATAATTAAAATTATAGTCTCATGATTCTTTTTTTTTTTTTAAGTAATCGGGGTTAAGTAACTTGCTCAAGGTTACACGGCCAGTTATTTCTGGGTGTGGTGCTAAGTATCTGAGCCCGGATTTGATCCCCAGGTCATCCCAACACTGGAGCTGGTGCTCTTACTCGCTGAGCCACCTGGCCACCCCTAAGTCTCATGATTCTTAAACTATTTCAACATGAAATGTTTTACAAGTCAGATTTTTTAAAAAAAATTGTAAGACATCTTACATTTGTGGTTATTTTAATTTTTAATTTTTCTAGTGTTTCTTTTTGTCCTCATGGAGTCATTTATTTGTATCTAGTCCAACCCAATTTTTAAGGAGTCTCTTGTTTGAGTAAGGTTTCTGTGCCTCTTTTACTAAGCTGTTTATTCTCCAAATCCTTTTTCTCTAGTACTAACTAGGTGGCACAGTAGCTAGAGATTTGTACTTAAAGTCAGAAAGACCTGAATATGAATCCTACCTCAGACACTAAAGTATGTGACTCTATACAATTCACTGAACCTACTTCAATCTCAGTAAAATGAAAATAATAGTACCTGCCTTACAGGGTTGTTATGAGGATTAAATGATATAATACTGTTCACTTATTGTTCAGTCATTTCAGTCATGTCTGATTCTTCATGGCCCCATTTGAGGTTTTCTTGGCAAGGATACAGGAATGGTTTGCCATTTTCAGACTAGATTGGAAATTAGGTCCTTCTGACTCTAGGCCCAGCATTCTATTCACTGAGCCAACTATCCATTATCAACTAGCTACAAGATAACATTAATACACTGAAAACTTTAAAGGACTATATAAATTTTGTTGTTGCTGTTCAGTCATGTCTGACTCCATGTGACCCTGTGGACCATATCATGCTAATACTGTCCATGGAATTTTCTTGACAAAGATATTAGAGTGGTTTGCCATTTCCTTCAGTAGATTAAGGCAAACAAAAGTTAAATGACTTGCCCAAGGTCACACAGCTAGTAAGTGTCTGAGGACATATTAGAACTTAGTTCTTCCAGACTACACTGAGCCACCTACTTGCCCCTGTATAAATGTTAGCAATTATTATCACTAGTTTTGATTCTTTCATCTAGAGTTCTTGTTTCATTTATATCATCTTTCTGAAACTCTTCACTTCTTCAAGGAATTCTGGTAAATTTTCTTTGAGGCTTATAGATGATAAGGACTTATTTTCTTCTAGGCTTGTGTCTTGGGCATTCCTTACTCTATAATGTTTCTTTGTATTTGTATTGTCTTCTATTGCCTTGATTGGGGCTCAAGAGTAGTCTGTGGGAATGAGAGTTGGAATGAGGATCCTCATCACTTATTTGTGGAAAGACAGCTAGTAGTACAATAGTTAAGAGTTCTGGAACTTCAATCAAGAAGACATGGTTTCAAATCCCACCTCAGATATTTGTTAGCACTGAATATGTCATTTATCATCTGTTTACCTTAGTTTCCTCATCTGTAAAAATGGAGATAATAGCACCACCTTCAAGGTTGCTGTTCAAGCATTGTGCATTTTACTTGAGACAATTCTTTTGATATGCTTTCAATATATGACAGCAGCAGTCATGAATGTGTGCTTCTCTAGATGAAACAGAAAGTCCTGACAATATGAAACCATGTTAAGTCCACCAGATTTCCAATTAGTAGATTGTTACCTATCAGCTGAATGCTGGATTTCTCCACGTGATACTCACATGTTTGATTGTTCTCCTTTGTTGTATTTTTAATTTTGTAGTTTTTAAGAATGTACATTACTCTAAGGAATCATATAAAAGTGTAACTCTTAAAAGAGCACACTTCAATGATAATTCAAAATATAATAAGGGTGAAGCCAAGATTGCATACTAAAAGCAGGAACTTCCTTGAGGTCATCCCCAATTACTTCAAATACCTGTAAAAAATGACTTTAAACAAATTTTAGAGCTACATAACCCACAAAATGACAGAGTGAAACAAATCTGCTGCTGAAGGCAGCTTGGCAAGCCAAAAGGAAGGTTTTGTCACACTGGTCTGGGAGCGGAGCACAGTCCCATGTGGGCTGCACCAGCACAAATTAGTCAGAGCAGACCTCAGGGAACTGAATCACTGGAAGCTGTGGTGGTTTCTAGACTTCTCAACCCATAAATGCCAAAGAGAAAGTAAGAGGTCAATGGGGAAACTCTGCTGGACCTGGATGGGAGAAGAGCGTGGTCCGGCACCTACCCCCAGGGTGGCAGAGGAGGTGTCTGCTACAGCCACTGCAACAGCAGCTGTTTCCAGAGCTCCAGGACCACAGATGGTGGGGTGACCAAGCAGCTGATCAGAAGGCACATGCAGAAATGTCTTTATGCTGGCACTGAGACAGGATTCTCTTGCCTTACCCTGCTTGGATCTGGGTCGCAGACTTGGGTGGCAGTCCTGGAGTGAGGATGAGCACTGGGATAGCAGAGCTTGTGGCATCTGTGGAGAGGGTGTCCTCCTCACAGTTCTAAGGCAGGTGCCTAGAAGAAGCTCTAACAACAGCTGTGCAAAACCCCAGAAATTTGGGACACAGCACTCTCCAATCTGGAAGCAGAGTTCTACCATTGCAAAGAGCTCAAAAGTCAAGCAGTTGGCTGGTAAGATGAGAAAATGGGGAAGTTCAATGGGATCATAAAATATTTTGGGGGGGACAAAGAGATTCAAAACATAGAACAAGAAGAAGACAACAAAGTCAAAACTCCTGCATCAAAAGCCTCCAAGAAAAATATGAATTGGTTGCAGGCCCCATGGAGGAGCCCAAGAAGGATTTTGAAAATCAAGTAAGAGAAGTAGAGGAAAAATTTGGAAGAGAAATGAGAGTGATACAAGAAAATCACAAAACAGCCTGACTGAAGAAAATAACACTTTAAAAAGTAGACTAACTCAAATGGCAAAAGAGGTCCAAAAAATCAATGAGAAGAAAAATGCCTTAAAAAGCAGAATTGACCAAATGGAAAAGGAACTTCAAAGGTTCGCTGAAGAAAATAATTCCTTCAAAATCAGATTGGAGCAAATGGAAGCTAATGACTTTATGAGAAATCAAGATATTATAAAACAGATCCAAAAGAATGAAAAAATAGAAGACAATGTGAAATATCTCATTGAAAAATCACTGACCTGGGGTGGCTAGGTGGTGCAGTGAGTAAAATGCCGGCCCCAGAGTCAGGAGGACCCAAGTTCAGTTCCGGCCTCAAACACTTAACACCCACACAAAAAAACTAACCATGTAACTTTGGGCAAGTTACTTAACCCCAATTACCCTCCAAAAAAGGCAAAAAAATAAGAAAACCACTGACTTTTTTGACCCATCAATATAACTTCTAGGGCTGTATCCCAAAGAGATCATAGAAGTGGGAGGAAGACCTATCTGTACAAAAAAAATTTATAGCAACTCTTTTTGTGGTGGGAAAGAATTGGAAATTAAGGGGATGCCCATCATTTGGGGAATGGCTAAACAAGTTGTGGTATATGAATGTAATGGAATACTATTGTGCTATAAAAAAATGAGGAGCAGATGGAGTTCATATTTACCTGGAGAGGTTTATACGAACTAATGCTGAGTGAGAAGAGCAGAAGCAGGAGAAACAGCAAAACCAGGAGAAATTTGTACACAATTACAGACACAATGTATGTGTGACACCAACTTTGATAGACTGGACTCTTCTCAGCAGTTCGGGGTTATAAGACAACTCCAAAAGACTCATGATGGAGATAGATGTCTACACGCAGAGAAAGAACTAGAAAGAACAGAGTTTGAATGCAGATTGAAGCAAACTACCTGCTCTCTTTCTTTTTCTTGTTTGGTTTTGTTTCCTCTTTCCCATTGTTCATTCCATCTGATACAATCCTTCTCTATAACCTGACTAATGTCTAATGTGAAAATATTTGCAGATCCTATACTTAATTGTATGCCACCATGGGGGGAAGGGGGTGGGAGGGGGAGAAAATTTGAAACTCAAGTAATTGTGGAACTGAATCTTATAAACTAAAAGTAAACAAACAAATTGATAAAGACCAAAAAAAATTTTTAAATAAATAAATAAAATAAAAATGGGTTGGTACAAGGTTATGAATAACTTCAAAAACTGAATAAAAGAGTTTAGATTTTATGCTACAAAAAAAGAAAAGAAAAGAAAAGAAAAACCACTGACCTGAAAAATAGATCTAAGAGAGAAAATTTTAAAATTATTGGACTGCCTGAAAGCCATGATCAAAAAAAGAGCCTAGATATCATCTTTCAAGAAATTATCAAGGACACCTTCCCTGATATCCTAGAACCAGAAGGTAAAATAGAAATTGAAAGAATTCACTGGTCACCTCTTGAAAAAGATCCCAAAAAGAAAACTCCTAGGAATATTATAGCCAAATTCCAGAATTTCCAGGTCAAGGAAGAAATATTACAGTCTGGAAGAAACAATGTGAGTATTGTAGAAACACAATCAGGATAATACAAGATCTAGCAGCTTCCATATTAAGGGATCAGAGGGCTTGGAATATGATATTCTGGAAGTCAAAGGAGCTAGAATTAAAACCAAGAATCACCTACCCAGTAAAACTGAGTATAATACTTCATGGGAAAATATGGATATTCAGTGAAATAGAAGACTTTCAAGCATTCTTGATGAAAAGGCCAGAGCTGAAAAGAAAATTTGACTTTCAAATACAAGAATCAAGAGAAGCATGAAAAGGTAAAGAGGAAAGAGAAATTATAAGAAACTTATTAAAGTTGAACTGTTTACATTCCTACAGGAAAGATGATATGTGTAACTCATGAGACTTTTCTCAGTATGAGGATAGATGAAGGGAATATATGTGTCTATATTTGTATATGTAAGAATGTATTGTGTATGTACATATTTATATATATATATATGTATAGGTGGATGTATGTGTGCATATATATGTGTATGTATATATGTATGTATATGTATACATAGACAGAGGGCACAGGGTAGGTTGAATATGAAGGGATGATATCTAAAAAATAAAATTAAGAGGTGAGATTGGAATATATAAAGAGAAAGGGAGAGATAGAATAGGGTAAATTATCTCACATAACAGAGGCAAGAGAAAACTGTTACAATAGAGGGGAAGAGCAGGGAGGTGAAAGGGAATGAGTCAACCTTTCTCTCCTTGGACTTGGCTTAAGGAGGAAATAATATGCACACTCAATTGGGTATCTTATCCTACAGGAAAGTAAGGGGGAAGAAGATAAGAGGGGAGGACTAAAGAAGGGAGGGCAGATTGGGGAAGAGGTTAGTCAGAAGCAAACACTTTTGTAAAGGGACATGGTCAAAGGAGAAAATAGAATAAATGGGGGGCAGGATAGGATGGAGGGAAATATAGTTAGTCTTTCACAATAAAATTACTTTAGAAATGTTTTGCATAACTACACATATATAATCTGTATGGAATTGCTTGTCTTCCCATTGGGGTAGGTGAGGAGGGAAGAAGGGAGAGAATATGGAACTCAAAGTTTTAAAAACAAATGTTAAAAAACTGTTTTTACATGCAACCGGAAATAAGATATACAGGCAATGGGGTATAGAAATCCATCTTTCCCAACAAGAAAGTAAGGGAAGTTGGGGTAGGGAGCATATAAGAGAGGGCAGACTGGGGAAAAGGAGTATTCAGTATGCTTGCCATCTTGGGATGGGGGTAGGGGAGAGATATGGAGAAAATTTGTAACTCAAAATCTTGTGGAAATGAATGTTGAAAACTAAAAATAAATAGATAAATTCTGGTACAGACAACAACAACAAAAGAGATATAATTGCAGCTAGTGATGTTCAGTAGTCAAGCATTTATAATCATTCTAGTCCTCACTAAAAGAGAAAGCGTTTCAACAAAGTTTAAAGCAAAGTAAAGCCAAAAAAAGGAAGAAAAAAAACTAGAAAAAATGATTGTTGGAAAACAGAATAATTATTCTACAGGAAAGCAGCACAAACTTTAGATGGACCTAGTGTTAATTTATTTACACTCCTTGAGGTTAGAAGAATGGTGAGAAGGGGTGGCTAGTTCGAGCAGTGAATATGGCACCAGCCCTGGAGTCAGAAGGACCTGAGTTTAAATCTAGCCTCAGACACTTAACACAAAAACTATTCGTGTGATCTTGGCAAGTCACTTAACCCCAATTGCCCTACAAAAAGCAAAATAAATAAATAACAAAAGAAGAAAAACAGTGAGAAGACCAGGAAAAAAAGAGGAAAAAAAATCTACTAATCATTGCCTTGAAGGGGAAAAAATGTTTGTGATGAGTAAGATAATACAAAATATAAGGTAATGAAGATTGGGGAAATGGTAGTTTTAATCAGAAAACTCCTTTTTTTTTAAAGTTTCAAGTCAATACCAAAATTATTATAATAATATGTTCAGATGTACCTAGAAAACTTGAATATCTTTACTAGATATCCACTCAAAATATTTGGGGATTTTAAAATTTATTTCCAGTGGACCTGAGCCTGGAAGTCTTCTCTCCATTGAGGGTATGAAGAACTGTGATAATATACTAAGAAGGAAAATTTTCCTGATTTACAAACATTTCCAAGGAAATGGGATTCTGAAAAATTATCTTTACTTCATACCATATTTGCAAAAAAATGTTAAGAAATGTTTCTAACAGACAGAAATAAACATGATTTTATGACCTGAAAATTCAAAGTATTTTAAATAAATTAAAATTTAAAAATTAAAAATGTTAAATAACAACAATAATAATAATAAAAAATAAAAGCTAACATTTGTATAACACCTACTATATGTAAGCTCTGGCTAAATGCTTTACAAATATTATCTAATTTGATTCTCACAACAAACTTGGTAGGTTAGTGCTATTATTTCTCCATTTTACAGTTGAGGAAACCAAGGCAAACAGAGGTTAAGTGACTTGCTCAGGAATTCTACAACTAGTAAATGTCTAAGGCCAGATTTGAACTTAAGTCTTGCTGACTCCAGGTCCAGTGCTCTGTTTAAACCACATTGAAAATGTATGAGATATAAACAAGGCAGGAATTGGGAAAATGAATTGTTTGTCAAAGCTATTTTAATATGGAATTGATAGAACTGTGCTTTTGTGAAAAACAACTAAAGAATTTGCCAAATTCTCTTGAACTTGTGAAAATGGATGCCTCAATTTGCTTCAGCCCCCTCAAATAATCCAGGTAACCAGAACTATATGAACTATATGAACCAGAACTATATGAGAACTGGTTGTACTATACTTTCTGGTGACAGAGTAACCATAGCTGGACATGCAGAAAATCAGCAATTCTGAACCCAATTAAGCTCATATCAGCATTGAAGCAAAAACTGAGCCATTTGGTAGGTTATGGACCTTCAAGAGACTTCAAAGACTATCTTCAAAGACTTTATGGGTTTTGGAGACAAATTTATCTCAAGAGACTCTCGTAACCTTGATTAGGGGGCTCTAGGAATTATCCTATTTGGGGATACACATCCTTATCAAGCCTTGAGCTGTGGACTACTTATTTGATTTATGTATCAAAGGTCACAGACTTGACACAAGAAATTCCTCATGTTCTCCCCTCAGGGATAGGACTCATTGACTCATTCCTTTTTAAGTCTACCTCTCCCTCCAAATTACTTGCTTTCATCTGTTCAAAAGATATGTAAACTCTTCCCATCCATTACCTGGTGGGCTGTCGGCATAGGCTGTCAATCCCCACATGCATGTTTTACTTCCTTGCTTAATTAAAACCTTTCTTTAATTCCACAGGTATCATCTTCCTCTAAGTTTCTTAATTTTTAGGGAAAAGTAGAATTTAAATCTCTAGAACTGTCCTTTGCTTTCAATCCTCTGAGGGAAAGAGAGTCCTAAATTCCCTCAAGAGTTCCTTCACCTCAGTTTTAAAAACTCAAAGATAAATCATTCAAGGCTAATGATTTAAATAAAAGAACACATTGCACATTGAATTTTTTTTTTCCTCACATGTAAAATGGAGGTTTTGAGCTAGATGACTGCTAAACTTCCTTCTAGCTACAGATTTTGATTCAATGAAAAGTTAATACATTTTTTTACATGACTACATGTTTTGAAACCTCTCATCAATGTGGATTCTCCCTTCAACAATGAAGATCATTCATCCTTGACACCTCTCATATTTATTCTGACAGAAATTCTCAGGAAGAAACATCCAACATTCTGATATCAATATCCAGTCTTGCTACTTTACTTCAATGACTTTGGAAGAAAGAGTGAGGCTAATGACTTTGTACAACTCTGCCTCAATTAAATCCAATTCACAGGCAAGTCAGGACATCACCCTGTAATGTCATCGGTCCTCTTTGAAAACAAAGGACAAACAACAACATGCTCAGACCTCCAGTGCCCTTTCTTCTCACCTTTATGTCTTGGTTTTCCTGGCTTCCTTCAAGTGTCAATTAAAATATCACCCACTTTCTCCCAGAAAACTTTCTTTTTACTTTATAGTGTGTCTTCCTTCTGAAAGTACCCCCAATTTAAATTAAATTAACTCAGCTGATATCTTTGAATTCCTTTCATCCATCATTTCTCAGTGAAGTAATATTTGACTACCTTTGTGTTCCACAATTTGTTTGGTCATCTTCCAGTGAATAGATATCCATTTTGTTTCTAATTTTTTACTACCACAAAAAGAGCTGCCCTTAATAGTTTAGTATATTTTCTCAACATTTTTGGTTTTTTAGAAATATATTTAATATTAATAAAATTGTATTTTGAACCTCTGGAGTTTAAACTGAATACAAAAATTCATGTTCAGGAATGACAAATATAACCAAGAGGAATATAGTGAGGATATTTTGAATTAACAAAATAATCCATTAAAATGAGTTGTCATGTTTAATGAGGATGAAATTAAAAGTATTCACTTTGGGGGCAGAAAAAATACTTCCTAGAAGATAAAATGTGTGTCCTGATGCTGAGGGTGAAGACGAACTCAATTCTGCCAAGAATGAGGTGCTATATATCTATATACTTTTTACAAAAGGGTTCCTTTCTTCTGTCTTTGATCTCTTTGGGTATATAGCTGTAGTAGTGATATTACTCCCTCATATACATAGTTTTGTGATTTGGAGGACATATTTTCCAAAATTTCTTTTTAGAAAGTGTATACCAATTTACAGCTCCATGAATGCATTACTATAAAGTCAGGCAGGAGCAGCTTTCCAAAGGACTGCTTCTGTGAATAGCTTTAAGGTTATGGTCACATAGTATAGTGAACTCTCTATTTATTCAGCAGTAAATTAAAGCAAAACATTCACAAAAACCAACATAACAACTTAGCACTAAAGTGGCCACATAGTTTTAAACAAAAGATGTCATTCAGTAAGTCTTTAATTCAGTTATCCTTAAGGAGCAAGCCTCCTTAAGGGACACTAAGTACAAAGGTCAAAGTTCTCCACCTCTAAGTCACATTGTCTTAATCTCTGGAGTACAAAATTCTCCCACCCCTAGGCCACAGTAAATCATGATCTTCTCAGTCAGCACTAAGTACCCAAAGAGAGGTCTTTTCATCTTGACTCAAGGCTGGCTCTTAGATTCCATGGTTCCTCTTCCATCGGTCCAGCTCCTGCTTGAATCTACCCAATTGTCACCTGGATTCACAGGTAGGCAGCTCTCAGCTCCTCGTCCAGCTCCTCATACAGTTCCTCACATAGTTCCATATTGAAGCTCACAGAATCAAGTTCACCTCAAGTCTTTCACAGTTTCTGTTTCTGGGAAGACAAAGCTTAAGAGAGCCACAATAACCTTCATATACATTGTAGGCACCATCTTTAATTCATTATCTGCCTGTTAAATCAACACAGCCCCACCAAAAAGGTCTGAGAACTCAACATACATCATCAATCCCAGGACCTCTGTAAACAGACAACAAGAAAATCCTCTTTCAGGGCTTCCAGTAAGTTTCCAGGGCTTCTATACAAAGTATCACAAACAAAAATCAACACAGACAGAGAAGACAAAGTGCCTGGCCACCACAAAGTTCCCCTTCTCAATTCTGCTCCTTCCAAGCTTGGGCTTCTCCTTATATATGGTCATTAACTTCTCCCTGTTCTGCCCCTTCCTGTTGCAACAGCAAGTTCCTCCCACTGTGGTGTTCACAAATTCTGTTTCTTAACAAAGACTTGATGTAATCATGGGCAAGGCTTAAAAGAAACTTGAACTGAAACAATGTGCTAAATAATTAAATAGCTGAAACTAGGTGCTAAGTACTTCTTTGCTTGCCATTAAAATTAGTGAACCTATTTTCCCATAGCCCCTTCAACATTAATCATTCTCTTTTCCTTTTCAATTTTGCCAATGTGATAGGTGTGAGAAGGAACTTCAGAGCTGCATTATTTTCATTTCTATAATCATTAATGATTTGAGGAGTTTTTTATGTAGTTATTTACTGTGTTGATTTCTTCCTTAGTAAACCACATTTTCCATATCCTTTGAGCATTTATCTATTGAGAAATGGCTCTTATTCTTATAGATCTGAATCAATTCCTTATATATCTTGAAAATCGTAGCCTAAGCTTTTAGAGCCCTAAGTCATTATCAGGAACTCTGGTAGATGTTACTCTTTCTGTCCTTGAGAGTTGATTTCTATAACAATATGTCTGTAAATTAATTTAGGAAATAATTGCAAATTTGTCTTTTCACTGCTGCCCAACATGATCAATTAATATCCCCTTATTTGTCTTCATTTAAGTGTATTTTGTATGTGTATTTAAATGTTGTATTTGAATTGATATATCGACACCTATTTTTGTAATTGTTTTGAATGAATTCCCCAATTATTTCCTCTTGTGGAACTTTTTAATTGCTATTTAGCAGTTATTCTTTGTTTCTTTGTTTTATAAATCCCTTTGACTGGCTGGGGAAGCCTATTGGTTTCTTTCATGGCAACTTATTATTTTCTCTGTAAATGCCAAAACCTTTTTACAATGCCCTCAACAAAATGCCTTACCTCTATCATTTCCCTTACTCTGTCACACCACCCACCACTCTTAAGAGATGAAATAAATTAATATTTCATTTTTCTGCAATTCTAAGTTGTATGGAAATGCATTTTGGCTTTATATTGTGTCTTGCTTCCCTAGTGACTTCCCATTATTCTATCCCTTCTGCAAAAAATATTGTTTCAGAGGTGGCCAGGTGGCTCAGCAAGAGCACTGGCTCCATGTTGGGATGACCTGGGAATCAAATCCGGGCTCAGACAGTTAGCACCACACCCAGAAATAATAACTGGCCATGTAACCTTGAGCAAGTTACTTAACCACGATTGCTTTAAAAAAAAAAAAAAAACATTGTTTCATTTCTAGGGGAGGATGCAGTTTAGTCCATGGAACACTGATTCATTTTTTCCTCCTTTGCTTCTCACAATTATTTAAAACACCTTTAAATTTGTAATCTATTAGTTCATGTTTTTTCCTCAATGAATTCTCTTTGTTCTGCTTTCATCTGCAGTCTAACTTCTTTTATATTAAAGAAATATTACCAATAAACAAAAGAGATTTTATTTCATTGCTTGATAGGTATGCTTATTTATATTTCTTGTTATTATTTTATTTGCAGTATCTGCAAGGTGAATCTCCTATTTACTCAGGGCTCAAATTTCTCTAATTTGTTGAAAGACAACCTTTTTTTTCAATTTTGCATGATGTCTTATTTGGGGTTACAACTTGACCTCCCTTTATTTTTGGCATAGTAGATTCCATTATTTTCTCTAATTTCTAATGACTTTTTAGTAATCCTGAGTTATTCAATTGGACATTGCTTCATAGCAAAAAGCCTTTTTTGTGGTTTCTTACAAAATTTTCAGTGTGGTATTTAATTTCTGAAATTTAACCATTACATGCATTGAAGCATGTATAACTGGGAAATTTTTCTCTGGTATAAAAGATTTTAGGCATGCAGAGTCAGTTAAAAGGCAATAGTCCAGGAGTGAAATGAGGAGGAACTCTATCAAGATGGTAGATGTGTGAGTGGAAAAGAAATGTATACAAAATATGCTGCAAAAGTAGGAAGTACTAGATTTGTCAGTGTATTAGGTCTGTGGAGTGAGTGCAAACCAAAAGTCAAGAATGATACCTAGGTTGCAAGTCTGAGTAACTGGGAAGATAGTGGTGCCTTCAACAATATTAGGAAATTTAAGAAGAGGGGAGAGTTTGAGGGAAAGATAATACATTCTGATAATACATTTGTTTGGGAAAATTGAGCTTGAGATGCCTATCGATTGTTTGATTCTGTATGTCTAAAAGCATCTGTGATGTGAAACTGGATCCAGCTCAAAAGAGATTAGGTCTAGATAAATAGCTCTGGCTATTATAGAGATGACAGTTGAACCCACGGTATTTTTTTTTAAGAAATTGGGGTTAAGTAACTTGCTCAAGGTTACCGGCCAGTTATTTCTGGATGTGGTGCTAAGTATCTGAGCCCGGATTCAATCCCAGGTCTCCCAACTCTGGGGCCAGCGCTCTTACTCACTGCGCCACCTGGCCACCCCGAACCAATGGGAGTTGATGAAATCACAAAGTAAGAAAGCATGGAGGGAGAAAAGAGAGGACCTATAATAGAGCCTCAAGGGATGTTCAGGCTAGTGGATACATCTGGATGGAAATCCAGCAAAAGAAACGAGAACTCAGAAAGGTCAGTCAAGTGTTCAGAGTAGGAGAGAGAAAGAACACAGTAATCTAGAGAGAGGATATCTAGGAGAAAGGGGTGATAATGTCAGAGCTTGCACAAAGGTCAAGAAGAATGAGGATCAAGAAAAGGCCGTTAGATTTGGGAATTATGAGATCATTTGTAACTTTGTGCAGAGCAATTTTAGTCAAATTATGAAGCTGAAAGATTGAAGAGGGATTTAAAAGGGAACAAAATGAGAGTGTAGTTACCTAGTGTAGATGGCTTTCTAAGGGACTTTAACTGAGGAGAGGAGAGACCCAAGATAGAAATAAGCTAGAAGGAAGGGGGCGAGGGGAAGAGATAAGGGATCACCATTAAATCACTTCTCAATTCTTTATAATCTTATTCTTCCACTCTACCAAAACTATTTTTTTTTTAAGTTTACTGGGAACCTCCCATTTGTAAAATCTGATGACCTTATTGTCATTGCCTTTTCTACAGCTTTTGCCAATTCACTTCCCTGCTCCTGCATGCTTTGATTTTTGCAACGTTTGTTCTGCTGTTCTTTATTTGACTATTCCTCTGTCTTATGGCTAGATAATGATCTACCTCCCATATACTAAGTATGACTGTTTTCCCACTGTTTTCTCTTCTCCCTTTAATTTTTTTCACTAGATAACTCCATAAGCTCCTTATATTATTGTTATCTTGTCTACACAAATGACTCTCAGTTCTACCTGCCCAGTTTTAATTTGTCTAGAGTTCTAGGAATACATATACATACATATTTATCAGTATCAAACTTTCTGCTAGTTATCTTTATCTAGATATCCCCATTGTCATCAAAACCTCAGTCTGTAATAAATGGAATTTATCTCTCCCATGATCACCCACCAACACTTCCCAGTCTCTTTTGGGGTACCACCAATCTTGAACTCATCCAAGTTTGTAAACTTAGAGTCATTCTTGACTCTTCCCTCTCCTGAATAGCCTATGACCAATAAGTTGCCAAATCTTGTCAATTGTACCTCCACAACATCTCTACTGTCTATACATGACACTCCATTTACAGAGTTACTGCATCCTGTGTCAGGTACTTCTTACCTCCCTCATGGACTATTCAAGGTCTCATAATTTATCCCTCTACTCCTTTTTCTTTATTCCTATTCCAACTGATCCTTCACAGAGCTCTTAAAATAATATCAGATGTGCCCAGGTCTCATTCTATTTCTCCCACATGCAAAAAATAATCAATAGCTTTTTAATGCCTCTAAGAGAAAATACAAACCCCTAGCTTGGCAATCAATGTTCTTCACATACATATTGGAATCCATATCCATTTTCATCTCACAACACACATTTTATATATTTAAATATATGTACATCCACACACATATATGTATGTGTATATATAATGTGGGTAAAGTGTATACACACATATGTAAACATTCATATATAATTGGTATTGACAACTTAGAACTGGCATGCAAATAACAGTATTAACAATATGAACTTAATGTACAATGAAGAAATAAAATACCTTCAAAGCAGATATAGGCCCATCCTTCTCCTAAACCCCAGAAGCCTCCTTCCCAAAGACATGGGAGGAGCCAAAAGTACCAGAATACATACAGTTGGAGTTTGTTTAGTTTCTCCAGCATTGCCTTTATGTGTAAGTAGTGTCACATGCCAAGATTCCTACAAGATGTTTGACTTGCTCTTCTCAGTAGGACTGGACATCTATAACATAGACAGAAATTCTTAAGGAACTCCACACCTAAAACTCATATCACTGGAGCATCAAATTCAATATGTGGTACCAAAAAAGTGGAACTTGAAAAAGTAGATGCTTCCCTCAGTCTTAGCATGGGCCTTTATTTCTAACCTGGAAACAGAATTAATGTTCACAGTAAACAGTTCCATTAAGGAGACCCCAATGGAACATTGTCTTTCCATCCTTTTGCTATATTACCTTGAGTTTGGGTACAGTGTCACTGTACCACATCTGCTTTCTCCTTTCCACAGTCCCAAATGCCCTGATACTACCATTTTGAAGTGGAACGGCTTCAGAGCAAGGGAAAGTTGTATATTCATTTATATGAAGTGCCCCCCCTTATTCAGATTGCAATCCCTCTTTAATCTTCTCTTTCAGAATCTTTATATTCCTTCAATGATCAGTTATATGCTGCCTCCTCCCTGAAGTACCTTTAGCTTCCTAATATTCCTGATGCTCTTTGCATTATACCTATTTCGTCCCCTTCCTTCCCCATCATATATTATATTTGATTATATTTCTGCCACTAACTGCTTCTAGTAGACTATATCATTTAACCCAAAATACCCATTAAGCACCTGCTATGAGACAGGCATGGTTCTGGACACTGAAAGTACAAATACAAAAGCAAGAATATCTTTCCCCTCAGTGAGGTGAAGTGAAGAATTTAGAATGCAAAATGAGATTTTTTAATATGGCCAATGCAGAAATTTGTTTTGCTGGACTATACCTGCTTGCCATAACGGTTTTGTTTTTCTTTCTTTTTCAATTGGAGAGGTGATGGGGAGTGGGAGGGAGATAAAGCAGATTTTTGATGACTGAAAAGAATATTTTTTAAAATCAATATAAAGCTTGAAGAGAAAAAAATAGATGTGTCTTGCAATTAAATCATTCCAACCTGACCTATTTAAACAAATTATTAAAACCCCCAAATGGGAACTAGGTTGAAGAAAAGAATTTCATAATATAATAAAATTTTAAGAATGGAGGTAGGTCATATAAATCAATTACCATAACAAGGAGAACAAAGCCATCTAGAAATATATTCATTCAGCAAACACTTACTTGATCTCCTTGCCAAGCAGGCAGTTTGGGAGATGAGTAGAGCACTTGTTTAGAATATAAAATTATTTGTAGATTCTTATGGAGAAGAGGTGTGGGAAAAGTATAAGTATTATGACTTCATCAAAAGTGGGAAACAATGAAAAGAAAAAAAACTGATTTAAAAGAAACTAAGTGAAAGATTTAACTAAACAAAGTTTTCCAACAGTGTTAAAAGATAAAACTAGGAGGACAACAAATAGGTGAAAAATGGAAAAGATCCATAAAGGTTTTTATAACAAACTTTTCACTACTCAAGACCACATCTTAGACATTCCAGTCCCATATGTACTTCTTGAGAAAGTGGAAAAGGCACTAAAGAAAACAAAGAAAGGGAAAATAGCAGTATTCCACCAGATACGTACAAAGGAGATGTTCCTGGAGGCAACACAATTTTGAGGTCATTAAGGGATCATTTCTCAAATATTTGAAGAAAGGAAAAATAGCACATGTAAATAAAAGTAGTAAAACAAACAACATAAAATCCTTAGACCTTACTAATGCCTCAGTGAGAAATTGTGAGTACAACAATATCTTTCAACCTGTTTGCTTTATTTCCCATTGAAATAAGATTTTTATGAGAATAATCTATAGGCACACTGAGGGAACCCTTGATTATGACATTAAAATGGAATAGAAAGTGTCTTGCAAACATTATTTGCCAGCAGACCACATCCTTACCATATACAATTTACTGAAATATGCAAAGAATACAAGATCCACTGTGCTTATTGTTTGTTGCCAAAGACATTTGAGTCATCAGAGTGCAACCTTAAAGGTATTCTTCCCACAGTGTGTCTCTCATGCACATGGCAAAGCTATATAAGATTTCTTGAAAGGTATTATAACCAAGATCATTTTGTTAGACAACCTTTTGGTGGTAAATGTCAAACAGGCATAAAATAGGAAGAAGTGTGCTCATCAGATGTATTTGTCATTGTCCTAGAAGATATCCATCACAGAAAGCAAGTTAAAAAGTCATTTCCTAAAGATGGTGAGGTCCTTCAGAATCTCTTGTTTGTAAATTAATTGTATTGTGCTAATTTCTCCTAAACTCAAAACATTTCAAATCATCTGAAATGTGATTCATAATCATTCAGGCTCTGGTTGGCTCACATATCCATGTCACAGGAACAACCAAGAAATTGAAGAATGCTTTTGTAAGTGGTGATATGCAGTTGTGGTATGAACTTTAATGACCAACCCATAGAACTTTTCTATGTCTTGTTTGGTCAGGTCTGCATATTCATTTTACATCTTTACATACATGTATATGTGTGTATGTCTGCATGTAAGAAACAATATATTTACATACATGCATACATTCTTACCTATGTAAGAAGCTATAAATAAATAAGCTAATATCAGAATTGGGCAAGATAAGAAAAGCAAATTGAATTTTATTTATATTCTTTCAAAATAATTCTTGCAGCATTATTTTAATGACCCTAAGTTTCTCCTAGAATCAAAAGTTTATCTTTAAACACCAAGATGTGTCCAGTGATATTGTGTGATCCCAAAATAGGGAACCCTATAGATTCTGAAGAACTAAAACTGAACATTATCCAAGTAATAATGAATTGTATGATAGATATAATTGAAAACAAAGTATGAACATAAAAGAAGATAGGCTAGTCACTTGGAAAGATCAAAGGAGGATAACAGACAGAACCATCATGCTCCTATCAGTTGTTTTGAGAGGATCAAAACTTACTCCTAGATTTCCTTCTCTGAGTACTAGGATTGCTGTTGTTACAAAGATGGGTAATTAAGATGGAGCAGAAAGATTGTTGCTAAAATGATGATTTCTTTTTATACCGTCTAATTTAAGGAGAATAGATTATACTGTCAAAATGACAGGAGATCTAGGTGGGTATGTCCTTAAAAGGAAAATTATTTTCATATCAGACAGAATAGCTTATTGGGGTAGAAAACCTGTGGCATCAAGGCCACGTGTGGCTTCCTAGGTCCTTGGGTGTGGCCATTTGATTGAGTCCATGTTTTACAGATCAAATTCTTTTATTAAGGGAATTTGTTCAGTGAAGTTTGGACTCAGTCAAAGGGTTGCACTTGAGAACCTAGAAGGTCACAGGTTCTCATTCCCCATACCTGGATTCTATTTGTATATGGTAGTGTTCTACAGAGTATTATTGAGTAGAAATCCTTAAAAGAGAACTTCCCAACTCTTTTTGAGATAGGGTTTCAAATTAAGATTTAATTATTTTTGTTTAAAGTAAATTCTCAGGTCATCAGAGAGACCAGTGTTCCAAAGCCAATATAAAGACACATTCTAAACAGAAATATAAATTATTTTGTCTCTCTTTTTTGCCATTCAGGATGAATAATTGAGAACTGACTAATGTTCTCAGAATCTAGAATTCCTTTGTTTGAGCTCTTCCATTATTGCCTTATTGCAGCTTCTTTGACTAAAATGTACAATATATATTTTTCTGATATTAAAATGGCATGTGCCTCAAAAAAGTATTATTTTCCAGACCAAATTTATGCACCCAAGAGATTTGAATGGTACACATTAAATTCAGACAAGTATCATCAGCTAAGTAGCTGAACATTAATGCATGAGAATTCCAAAATGAAATTCTATGGTGAATAAGAACCTTGAGAAAATGATGGATTATACCTATGATATACTTTTAAAAATTGAAAACAAATTAAATGTCATAGTCTCCCCAAGCAAGTCTAGCTAAATGGGGCCCTTTACCCTGAATGGAGGAGGGAAGACAACAGGCCACAATAGCTTATGTACAAGTTAGGGTCCAACACACCTCAATTAATGACCAAAGATCCAGACAACTTGATTATATCAATCAAATATTTAAACTTGGTTCAAGTAAGTCCTTAATTAAAATGATAGGTGCAAAACAGATGATTTCATGCAGGAAATAGTCATTTAATAAGCATTTATTAAGCACTTACTATGTGCCAGGTACTGTGCTATATAACAAAACAAATAACAAAACAAAACAAAGCCAATCCTTGCCCTCAAGGAGCTCACAGTCTAAGAAAAAAAAAAGCAAATACATATGCACACACACATACGTACAAAGCAAGCCATATACAGGATAAATAGAAAATAATCAAGAGATTGAAAGCACTAGAATTAAAAGAAGGTGAAACAGGCCTCCTGTAATGGGATTTTGGTTGGGCCTTAAAAGAAACTAGGAAGGTCAGTAGTCAGAGCAGAGGAGGAAGAGCATTCCAGGCACAGAGGACTGTCAGAAGAAGATGCCTGGAGCTAAGAAATGATGTGTCTTGTTTGTAGAATATCCAGGAGGCCAGTGCCCTTAAATGTGGCAAGAGAGTAAGGTGTAAGAAGGCTGGCGAGGTAGGAAGGAACTAGGTTATGAAGGGCTTTGAATGCCAAACAGAGTATCTTATTGTCTGAAATAACTATCCATCTATCTGAGTCTTGTATTACACAGCAAGTGAGTTAAAAATTATACATTCCAGCTACAATGAGATACATAGTGGTCAGATTCAGTGGCAAAATAATCCTGGAAAGGAATTGGCTTAGTACATGGGGGCAGGGGTCGGGGCAGGAGTGGAGGGGAATGGAAGCAGGGAACAGTATCAAGATTTTCTCCCCTTCATCTCATGGATCTAATGACAACCTTGTGAATTTCAAAAGGTCAAAGTATCTGAACAGCTAGCCCACTGACTTTGGTAATAGTGTCTACTAAAACCAGTAGCAGGTGCCAGAGCAACAATGGCTGATGGTGGCCTCTGCATTGGTTGTTGAGAGACACAATGGAAACAAATGAAACACACTGTAGTAATAACAGGAAGCTAGGTGGTGTAATAGATAGAGCTCTGGGCCTGGACTCAGTAAGACCTGAATTCTAAACCTGTCCTAGACACTTGTTGTGTGTGGCCTTAGATAACTCACTTAACCTCTGCCTCAGTTTATTTAGTTACAAAGAAATAATAGCATCTATCTCATATAGGTGTTTTAAGAATCACATCTGATACTTTTTGTAAAGCAGTGCCTGACATATGGTAAAGATTATGGGAGTTT
>NW_027186502.1:5605728-5621069 GCF_028583685.1 Petaurus breviceps papuanus | reverse complement strand
TGGAGCCCTGATAGCTGAAAAACTGGGGAGCCAGTAAGCTGATTAGTACATGTATCTTTATAATTAATTCACTTTAACAAGTATTTATTAAGTGCCTACTATGTTCTAGACACTGTGACAGACACAAACACAAAACGGTCTCTGCCCTCCAAGAGTTTACAGTCTAAATAGGAGGTAACATATGTTAGATAATGAAATGTAAAATGCATACAAAATGAATACAATATACAATTCAGGAAAGGTAGATAGAATTAACAACTGAAGGAAATCAACAAGGGCCCTATTGAGTAGGTGGCACTTGAACTGAGTCTTGAAGAGGAGTAAGGATTTTATGGGAAAATTCTAGGTGAGGGAGAGACCTTAAACAAAGACAAGATGGCAAAAGCTATAATGTATAGAGTAAGTAGCAAATATGTACCCATGTAAGCAGTAAATAGGATAATTTGTATTATATGGAAGTTATGTGTGGGGAATCAATGTGAAATCAGTCTACAAAGTTAGGATTGGGTGAGGTTAAGGGCTTTAATTGCCAAACACAAGAGCCTGCATTTTCTTCTAGCGGTATGAGAGAGCCACTCAACCTTCTTGAGCAAAATGGTCAGACCTATGCTTTAGGAGTATAAATTTGAAGAAGAGGAGCAGACAATTAGAGGACAAAAATTTATCTTGTATCTCTGATAATGGTATAACATCCAAAATGTAAAGGGAACTAACACAAAAATGGTAAAAACCCTTGGCCAATGAATAAGATGTCAAAGAATATGAATAAACCACTCTCAGAAGAATAGTAAATTATTGACAACCATATGAAAGAATGTTCTGAATCACTAATAAGAGAAACACAAATCAAAATATCTCTGAGATTTTATTTTGCACCCAGAAAATGAGCAAAAATGACAAAAGACAAGAAATTGTCTAACCATTCTGTAATGTGATTTAGAATTATGTAAATAAGGAGAGAAATATGCCTATCTACTTTGACTCGGATATCCCCCTGCTAGAAACACACCCCAAGGAGTCCATAGATAGAAAGATGCAATAAACATCCAAATATTTTGTGTTAATAGGAAGGAACTTGAAGCAAAGTAGAAAGACTAGGGAATGGATAATGCATAATTATAATGGAATATCAGTTCATATGCCAATTGATGGATATGAAGAACACAGGAAGGCAAAGGAAGACAACATGATGTGAAATGTTACCAGAACTAGAAAAGCAATATTCACAATGGCTACATACAGGGGGGTGCTGGTAAATATTTAACAACTGACTCTAGTGGGGTGAGGGATGTACACATGATACACTTTTAAGTTTAATCTGTCTTATTAACATTTTTCCTCCACCTCACTAAGTCCCAACAATAACAAAACAACAAATCAAGCCCTGTTTTTTAAAATTTTGTCAATTTCCCAGGCATAAATGCTTACACTGAAATTTTAACAATAACCTTGCACAAGCTGATATGAACTGTCTTCATTATATCTCTACCTACCACAATATAAACAGAAAAAATCTACCATATAACTACTAAAATATAATTAAAACTTATTAAAGTAATTATAATGATGATGTTTGGTGTCAAAGAAGATACATAAGGACTATCTCTCTCTTCTTTGAGGGGGAGAGGGAACTATAAATATATAAACTTATCTAAACTGTCAGACTTGAGTGATATTGATTAGCTGTATCGACCTGCTATTTTTTCTCTTCATTATTTATCCTTTGTTATGAGGGGTGGTTCTTAGAGTGAATAAAGTGAGATGTATATTTGGGGAAATGTAGATAGTATAACAATAAAATGTACCATTTTAAAAGAAAGGAATATCAATATGGCATCTTTACCATGTTGGGAGGCTACCTTCAGGGACATCATTTAGAAGGCCCCTGAAATATCAATGAAAGGTGATAAGGGCCTGAATTAGGATAAGGACTCTATAATTGAGGAAAATGAAAAAGATGGCAAATATGGTTGAGAAAGAATAATAGACAAGACTTAATAGCTGTTTAGATGAGTGAAGGGGTGTAACAGCAAGCACTCTAGTATACCAGCTAGCACAGGTTCTTTGATCTGCTTTTCTAAAGAAAAGCAACTCAAAAGGGGTTAACAGTCTTACTCTAATCAAACATATCTATAATTCACTTAGTTCAGGGGGAAAAGTCAGCACCATGAACTTCAGAAAATACAAACAGGAATTAGAAGCAGACAAAAAATACAGACAGAGAAAATAATGCAGTTCAACAACCCAACAGAAAGGACTTCTAGCTGTCTGGCCATTACATATATCTGGGTTTTCAAAGTAAGGAGGCTCAAAGGTTGCCCAAAGCCTCATCTGGTCAAATTACAACTTTCCCCATAAGTGAGCCCCAAAGAAAAACCTCACCTCAGATTTTATATAGCCTTCTTCAGGGTCAGAGGACATCACAACCTTTGTGACCCACTGTCTAATTACAAAGTAACAAAATGTGTGCCTTCCTGAAAAACAAGCCTCCCCTAAGTAAGCTTCTTTTGTTGGGCTCCAAGTGAGGCCCAGTAAGGGTCAGGAAAGATCTTCAAATTCCCTTACCATTACAAGGGGTGAATGAAAATAAAGAGATGACTCTGGGTTTACAAATCTGGACAAGTTTGAGACTGGTATACCTTCCAAGAGGGAGAAAAATTTGGAGACAGAAATTGGGAAAGATGATGAATTCAGTTGTTAACATTTTGAGTTTATGATGACAATGAAACATCTAGATGGAGATGTCTAGGAGACATCTAGAATGGAATCAGAGCTCTCAAGATTAGAGAGAAATATTAGGTAGGGAAAACTCTGGAAAGATGTGGAAGAAGATGGAATCAAGTACACAAGACTGTTGTTGTTCAGTTGTTTAGATATGTCTGACTCTTCGTGAAGCCATTTTGGGTTTTCTTAGAAAAGATACTGGAGGGGTTTCATATTTTCTCTTCAGTGGATTAAGGAAAATGGAGGTTAAGTGACTTTCTCAGGGTCATACAGCTAGTGTATAGCTCAGGTCTTCCTGACTCCAGGCCCAGTTCTCTATCCACTTAGCCACCTCGCTGCCTCCACACAAGATTAGAATAATGCAAAGAGTTTGGATGAAGCTATAGAGGAATTTCCACATATGGAATCGGGTGAGAAAAGGCCAGGGGTGACTCATGGTGGATAGATTAGATTTTCTCAATAAGGTAGGAAAAATGCAGATACATTTTGGAGCTTTTAGAGAGTAGGAAAGCTTTGGAATACTCTCTGTCAGAAGAATGATAGTCAATCAGAGGGTCCCATTGATATTGTATTCCAAGAATGTTTAGGGGCCCTAGTCAGCATTTTGGATGATTTCCTCTCTCATAGGAGATGTGGAGAAGGCAGATGATGGAATTTGTACAGGAGAAAGTATTGGTATATGATGGTCTATACAACAGGTTGACAACGGATTCAGGAGGTTTGAGGGTAACTCACTGTTCAACTCAAGTACAAGAATATAAAGTGAGGGAAGTGTAAGAGAGATGAAGTTAGAGAACAGAGATCATGGAATTGCCAGTAGTTAAATTGAGAATTAAGTATAGGTTTAGAAATAGGGAGGGGTGGAAAGAACATAAGATCACAGGAGATTTAGAGTGGAAAGGAACCTTAGACCATTGTGTCCAGCCCTTCATTTTGAAGATAAGAAAACTGAAGCACAGAAAACATAAATGACTTTCACAGGATCACAAAGCTAGAAAATTTCTGAGGTGGAATTTAAACTCTTATCTTCCTGACCCTATCGATAACATATCATGTTTCAGAACAAAGGATTATGGTTAAATAGGGGATTTAAGAGTAAAGGATAAAGGAGGAGGTATAGCTATGGGTGATGATGAGACTCACGTTGCTAAATATGAGTAAATTACAGGAATTTTTCCTGGGAGTGGAGGAAGTTGATAATTGGGAAATCAGTCTTTGAGAGAAAATTGATATGAATATTAAAGTTACCATATACGAGGACAAGGTAGGAGCTGAAAGCGTGAACCAGATACTGAATTCGTTAAGAACTGTCAATCAGGGGCGGCTAGGTAGTACAGCAAACAGAACACCGGCCCTGGAGTCAGGAGGACCTGAGTTCAAATTCAGCCTCAGACATTTGACACAAGACTAGCCCATGTAAACTTGGGAAAGTCACTTAACCCCAAGTGCCTACCTTCCCCTCTCCAAAAAGAAAAAAAAAGAACTGTCAATCAATGAACAAGCATTTATTAAGTGGTCACAATATTCCAGGCACTATGCTAAAAACTGATAGTACAATGAGATGTTTCAATACTGGTTGAGTGGCTAGATACAAAGAATAGTCCTTAATGGAAATACATCATCACCTCCACCATCTGTGGTGGAGTATCCCAGAGATCTGTGCTTGTCCCTATACAGTCTAATATTTTTCTCAGTGACTAATACAAAAGCATAAATAGTGTGTTCATAAAATTTGCAGATAGTATAAAGTATAGAAGAATAGCTAATATGTTAGTTGACAGGATCAGAATTTAATATTTCTTGACAGGCTAGAAAGTGGGTCTAATAATAAAATGAAATTTAATAGGGATAAATACATAGTTTTATACTTACGTTCAGAAACTCTACTTCACAGAAAGTTCAAGAGGGAAGCTATGACTAGACAGCAATTTTCCTGAAAATAATATGGGTGTTTTAGTGGACTATAAACTTACTGTGAGTTAGCTGTATAACATTGTAAACAAAAAAGCTAATGTGACCTTAAGTTGCATTGAGACACATAATGACCAGAAATTGAGAGTTGATGTTCTCATTACAGTCTATCCTGGTCAGATCACATCTACTACCCATGTTGTATTCAGTTCTGTGTACCATATTTTATGATGGACATGGATAAATTATAATCTCTCCAGAGGAGGGCAAGTAGGGTAGTATATAATAACAGATAATAATAGAATAATAGAATTTATATAGTCCTTTAAAGTTCACAAAGCACCTTACATATATTACCCCATTTGATCCTCATGACAAAATTACAAGATAGGAGTTATTATTCCCATTTCACAGGAAAGGACACTGAGGCTAAAAGGTTAAGTGATTTACCCAATGTCACACTGTTAGTAAGTGTCTGAGGCAGAACTCAAACTTACATCTTCCTAATAGCACTCAAAAGCTTCAAGATCTAACTTTATGAACATCTACTGAAAATACTAAGGTCAGCTTGCCATGAGGAGAAAAACATAGCAGGGGAATATAACAGCTGTATTTTTACATTTGAAGAATAGTCATGTAGAAAAAAATTTAGACTTGCCCTGCTTCTCCCCATTCAGTTCTCCCCATAGGGCAGGATATGGGAAATGGGTAGAAACTGAAAGAGGTTAATTTTACTATGCCTTAAAGTAAAGAAAACTTCATATGCATTAAGGCTACCTCAGATGGAATAGTTTGCCTCAAGAGGTGATGATTTTTCCCTCACTGGAGTTTTTTCAAGAAGAGGCTACTTGATCAGTTGTTATATATATATTTGGGTGTGGGTAGGAAGGTCCTTCCAACCCTGAGGTTATTTCATTTTGAAAAATACAAATAATATATGTATCTAGCACTTTGAGGTTTACAAAGCATTTAATATGCAAGTCTTCATTTGATCTTCCCAACAAGTCTGTAAGGTTAATAGCTACAAGCATCATTATCCTGATTTTACAGATGAGCAAACAGTGAGAGGAAGGGAGAGAGATAGAGACTCAGAGACAGAAACAGAAACAGAGAAATAGGGGATTAGTGACTTAGTCAACATCCTAAGGTTGGTAAATGGCAGAATTTGGCCTAACTAAGTCCCAAGTTTAGCATTCAAATAATTTTTTCCCCTCAGATTATTAAAGACAGAGTACTAGCTATATTAAATAATACCAAATCAAATGTATCAAAGCTGGTATGAAATCTTATTGTTTCACTGAGAACAGGAAGAAATTAATGTTTCCACATGATACCACAGTACTACAATCTGTGGAAAAGGAATATGCACGTAGTGAATATTTCTTGTTTCTTTCTCTTTTTTCATTCTAAAGTGAAGCCTTTCTAGCATATTTTATGATGGATTTCCCTTTAATCCTATTTTGAATAAATAGAGTTGATTTGGGGATTAAAGGAAAATTTTAAAAACATGATTTAACAGAGCAGGTGCTCCATTCAGACAGAGTCAACAGCTGCTGAAAGGCCGGGTAGGCCTACTCCAGTTAGCTCTCTCACTTTGGAATGGGGCATTAGCTTACAGAAAACCCCTGTTAAAATGCAAATGTTACTCAGAAGGAATAACACATTAATCCATTGTACCTATTAATATATCATCCAAATGAATTCATTAAATTATCAAAGATAATTTTCTTAGAAATTGAACACAGGGCAGGTACAATGGGGCTGGGTATTGGGGAAGCATGGAACACAGAGAGAGAAATATCTAAAAATATGGAGCATTACTACCGAGGTTAGATCTGTGCTAGGCTGACCATTCCCCAAAAGAGAGTTCTAAAGAAGCAAGGAGTCTCCATGGGGATGTCACAAGGTTGAACACAGAAGAACCAAAAACCACCATCTCTGACTAAAAGGAAAGGAGGAAAGGTGCCAGGCACTGTGCTAAGAGCTTTTTACAAATAGTATTTCATTTGATCGTCACAACAGTCCTTTAAGCTAGGTGTTGTTATTATTCACATTTTCCAGTTGAGTAAACCGAGGCAAACAAAGGTTAAGTGACCTGCCGAGGATTTCACAGCTAATAAATGTCTGAGGGTGAATTTGAACTAAGGTCTTCCTGAGCCCCTGGCCCAGAACTTTATTTGCTAGCTTCTCTAATGTGCTACCTAGCTGTTCTAATGTACAAAACAGCCAAATTGGACAAAATATTTCCGTGTCCCAACATGGGGAAATTATCTGGAAATGTATATCTTGTTACATTATTGTTTCCACCATAAAAATCAATTATGTTCACCTTAGACTTTCAAGTAAAAAGATAGTTTGACTCCTGCTTCTGTTATTTAGCACCTATGTGAGTTTGAACAAGACATTAATCCTCTGAAGGCCTCAGTTTCCTCTTGTGTAAAATAAAGGCATTAGATTAAATGGTTTCTAATATCTCCTACAACTCTAAATACTATGAAACCTATAGAATGCCCAGGCCCTAATGCAGAAATCTGGTGAATTCCCCTTCATTGGAGGTCTTCAAGCAAGGTGCTAGTGACCACTTATTGGGTATAATCTAGAGGGAATTCATGCTCAGTTTAGGGGTTGGAATGCAACACCATTGAAGTGCTTTCCAACTCTGTGATCTTGACTAGGGAAAATACAGCCCATTGATTTTTATCTGTATTTCGATTAGATTTAACTTGTTTAATGGAAAAAAAAACAAGGAGAGCAGAATTGTGTCATAACAAATGACCCAGTACATGCATATAGAAACTTCTAAATGCCCTCAAACTCTTAAGCTTCCTAGAAGTAATATAAAATTTTAGGCTTTTTTTTAAATAATCACTTTTCTGCCATTTAGTTATACAAGTGAAAAAGAACCTAAATACTAAAAAAATTAGACCTTCCTTTTACAGTTAGATTCCAAGGTCCAGAGTAATTAAATTATTTGTGCTAGGTCATGTCAGTAGTATCACAGGAAGACCTAAAATCCTCTGTCTTTCTCCACCCACCTACCCAGTAAACTCTTTTAGGAAATGGGTTATAAGGATAACTAAACAAAAAATTCATGATTTTGTTCTTTATCAAATTTAGATTTTCAAGAAACATTATAGAAAATTTTCTATTGCACATATACTCAGTGATATTTTATCACCAAGTTACTCTTTAGTATTTTCTTTTATGAGTTTTGGTTTATCATACAAGCTCGATTGGTGCCATTTTAGAGATTTTGCAATCCAATCCAATCACTTTTATTAAGCACCTACCAAAGCCAGGCATTGTGCTAAGTTCTGGGGATACACTTAATTAAAAAAAAAAAAAGAGCAATCTCTGACCTCAAGAAGCTTGCAAGCAAAAGGAGGAGACAAATCAGGGAAGGAAAGCAGAAGGGAAAGACCTGACAGTAGAGGATACCCAGCATAGGGGAAGAGGAATCTTTTTCCCTGAAACCAGGCAGAACAGCAGAAGCAAAGTGGAGTGAATTAAGTCCAGCTTCTGTCCTCGCTAAAGGAAGGCATTGCAAGGAGTTTGGGACTGTTTTCTCTTCTCCAGCCCTCCAATCAGAGGGGAGAAGAGGCTGAGAGAAGTGGTGTCAACAAGGTTTGCATTAACATCATGGTGGTGAGTTTAACAGTGATGAGCTTTTCTGGCAGATGAAGTAACTGGATGAATGTCTAACACTTTAAGAAATTCACTGGGCAATGTACACACACACACACACACACACACACACACACACACACACAGGAGCACCACAATCTTAGAGAAATCAAAGTTGCTAAGTTCCTAACAATAAGACCTAACCCAAAGTACAATGGTTTGTACTGGGACATGGCAAGTTCCTTCTCTGTGGAGGTCTTCAAGCAAAGGCTAGATGACCACTGAGTGTGTTATATCAGGAGATCGTGACCACTGAGGCCTGTTGCCACTCTGAAATTCTTTGATTCTGCTTTTGACTGAAAGGTCAATTGAATACTGTGAGCATAGTAAATAGACTGCAACAAAGTAATGATGAGAACTTACATTCAAGAAACTACTAAATGGTATTATCGAGAAAATAAATACATCATAAGAATGAGCCATGATTAATAAAAAAATCTGAGTATTGAATAGGTATTTACAGGATGCTAAAAAAACAAACAAACAGTGAAGGGGAGGCTAGGTGGCATAGTGAATAGAGTACCAGCCCTGGGGTCAGGAGGACCTGAGTTCAAATTTGGCCTTAGACACTTAGCATTTACTAGCCATGTGACCTTGGGCAAGTCACTTAATCCCAATTGCCCCCTGCAAAAAAGCAAAAATTTAAAAAAAAGCAGTGAAACTTTCCCCATGCCCCACCCCAGGATAGAGTAGGCCCCCTCTATTAAGGGTTTATGGGAGAATATGGGCAGTATGGGCAGATGGCAATATGTACCATTAGAAGGAATACCCATGTTAATCAGGTAATGAATCTACTTAAATTTCAACTAGATTACATGCCCTTTTAGGTACTAAAAGTGTGTGTGTGTGTATGTGTGTGTGTGGTATAAATATATATATATATATTTCTATATATACCATAGCATTTAGATTTCTGAAAATTATTTGCTGCTTGGTTAATGTACATTAAAAGTAAACCAAACAACTTAGAATCATGCCAAAAAGTAAAAAATATGCAATTTAAATCTGACTTCCAAGGGTAAAATTTTTTTTTCTGAAGATGCTTTCTTGGACTGAACTGTGAGTCTAGACATGTATTTTGGTACCAGTTCTGCCACTCTCCAGTTGAGAAACCCCAGGTGATTTACCTTTCTTTGTCTGAGTTTCTTCATCTATAAAATTAAGGAATTGAAGTATATTGGAGGTGTCAAGTATACCAACATTCCTGAGTGAAGCATACTAGATTAAAGTGTAATTGGGAAATATGTTTTAAAATATAATATAATATAGATAGATAATTTTAATCCGTGGTTTTGTAAGTCAATGTGGGGCCTGCAGGAATCCTAATGTGTAGTTTAGCGGCCCTCATTTCTATTGGAGTTTGACACCACTGGACTGGATGACATCTCATGTTGCCTCATTTACTAATATCCTAAGATTTTGTTACCTATAAAGCATCTCCAGTATATGGTAACATGAGCGTATTACACAAAAATTGCTTTGTTTCAACATGTCCAAAGCAGAATCCATTCTCTTTCCCCTCTAACCCTTCATCCTTCTGAACTTGCTCACTATTGTGAAAGGAATCACCATCTTCCCAGTCACCCCAGCTCAAAACCTCGGTGTTCTCTTCGTAACCAATCTATTGCCAAATCTTCTCATTTCTTACCTTACAATACCTATGGTACACACACATTTTGTTCCACTTATATAGTCACAAACCTAGTTCAGACTCTAGTCTCTTCTTGATTGGATTATTTCAATAGCCATTTTACTAGTCTCCCTGCCTGAAGTCTCTCCCCACTCCAATCCACTCAGCTGCAAGGTAAATTTTTAGAGTATAGGTCTCACATGTCACCCTCCAAACCCCTTCTCACCCTCCAATAAGCTTCAGTAGTTCTCTTATCTCCAGAATCAAATATATAGTGTTCTCTTTTGCATTTAAAAGCTCTTTATAAGCTGACCTCTTCCTACCTTTCCAGCCCACTTATACCTTAACTCCACTCCATGCAGTCTACAATTCACTGGCTTATTTGTGGTTCTTTGAATAAGATACTTCATCTCCTGACTCTATATCTTTTCACTGACTGTTCCCAAGGACTAGAAATGCTCTGCCTCATAATTTCCCTGAATTCCTTCAAGAGTTAACTCAAATTCCACCTTCTGCTGGACGTCTTTCTGGATCCCACCAATGTACCCCCAAATGCTATTTCCTCATGCCCATTTCCTGTTGCAGATTTATTTCAGATTACTTTCATCTCTATATATTTTGTATTACCTAGTTGCTTACATGCTGTTTCCCCCACTAAAATATACATTCTTGAAAAGTCATTTTTTTCCTCCTTGCTATCACTGAAACATAGCACTATGAATGGCACTCAGTAAGTATTTAAATGCTTCTTAATTTAATAACTATAAGGTTCAGTCTGAGAAAAGCTAAATTAAATCAGAGCTTACTTCAAATTATAGCTTCCAAGTGAGATTTTAAGAAGGGCATGTTATCACCACATATCCATTTCCAAATAGCACTAATGATACATTTGCTAATTGTTTGTGATAGACCAAAGTTATACAAACATAACAACTGATATTTTCCCCCTGGGGTGATAGAGACTATCAAGGTTCTCTTTTAGTTTCTTAATTGACCAGTCTACAGTAACAAAAGTGATCAAATTCAGTGTTACCAAACTTCAAAATTCCTATCATCTGTTGAGAAGATTGACCCTGAATAGGGCAAAGTACGGATTTGGTATTTTTTAAAAATCATATCTTTCCAAAATGATGAGTTCAACAAAATATAATAAAATTTTATACTACAATTCACCTAAACATCATTGCTTAATAGTTTTTTTTTTGTTTCTCCTTCACAAAACTGGTGACAACCACCATTCGGGATTTATAACAGCTAAGATGCACATTTTCAGAGGTTAGGATACTGAGACAAAGCATTTCATATGAGATCTCAGCTGTTCCAGCAATAAATTTTTATTCCATGTTAAAGAATAAATATAATGATATGGATACAATACAAAAAATCTAAAATGGACCTCTTCTTAATGTAACGAATTACTTTAATGATTGTGGGGGTAAAGTACAGATTAATACCCCAAAAAGTATAATTTTATTTCTATAATTTATTATTTGACTTCAAAAATACCTTTTTTAAAAAGTCCTCAACTAAACAGTATAATGCAATGCGAGACCATTCTAGCCCTCATATCTACATCTGAAATGTGTATCCCAACTGCACATTTCCAAAGTTAACTAAATTATCGTTATCTCAGTGGCATGCTGTTAAATCACTTTGTTTATTTTCATTGATATTTATGGCTACTTAACAAAAGCAAGTGTAATATATTTTTAATAATAATTTTTTAAATAAATTTTAAATAAACAGCTTGCACATAAAATACTGTTAATCTATAGCAAAATAATGAAATTGATCTTTTTAACACAAAACTAAAAATATGACATTAGTGTTTATGTCTGTATTTTATAGAACTTAAATATATCTATCTGCCTGTGACATGTAAATAATAAAATATAGCATTATTCTTCATAAAAAGAAACTGACTATATGAAAGTTCAACATATAGAGAAATAATAACATGCTCACAAAAGTAAAGGAGGAGATCATATGATATGACATTAAATTCCAGACCTAAAGTTGTTCTGGGAATAGTTATTTACACTGCTGGTAAATTTCATATTAGAGGTCCTAGTCTATTGAGTACTCTCCTTCTATTCCTTCCCACCATTAAAAAAATAAAACAAACATTTCTCTAAATAAAAAGGCATTATTTCTTTAAGCTTGATTCCTTTTCTGTTTTTCAATTTTCAAAAATTTCTTATGCCCATGATGAAACATAACCTTTGTGATATATGCATATGTGTATACACATATATAAAGAAAGATTTATATTGCATAGATGAGATTTACATTTTAAAATATAAAAAATAATTCAGAATCAAGTTCAACTTAATTGGGCATTTTTATCTGAGCATTATATTTATGGAATTATGAAACTGCTCTATTAACAATCAAATTTACAATGGGAAATATACCACAATAATATGCAATAAAACCCTATTATAATTCAACACTATCTGATGCAGTTTTAATATAATTTTCTCCCCAAATTTAACTAGAAAAGTCTAATACAACATGATTGTAGACCAGGGAGTTAACTCTGTCTCCCAAAACAGTCCTGATAAAGAGTTCCACATGTATGATGAAATATGTTTATTGGGTGTTTCTGTAGTACCATTTCATATCTGTGGGGACCTAAAGATCTCAGAGTTTGCAAAATAGGGAAATGGTTTTCCTGAGACATCAGGAAGTTAAGCACATTCTCACAATAGATAGGAAGCCACAATATATAATAGAAGGGGCTAAGAAAGTCTTTTTTCTTGGGGTATAGGTCCAGGGTCATCTTTCTTTCATTGCCTTTGAGATTCATGTTTCTTGTTCATCATGTAGGAAGCTTCAGTAATCTCCTTTTGCAGTTGGCCTCCCAGCTAGCTGAATGCTTTGAGAAGCAGCTTGAGAATAAGACTTCCTCATTGTCATCCAGATCCCAGAGCAGTGATCAGAGCTAGAGGAAGAAAAAGCAGTACCTGTTCCCAAACTGAGAGCTACTGAGGATAGGTAAGCCAGGAGAGAGTATGACTTTCTATGACTGTTCTTCTCCCATTTTCTCCTGTTGTAATTTGTTGATCACTAGAGTTAGGAACCCGGACACTCATACTCACCTCATATTCCCTGTTCACCATTGGCAGGTGTGTGTATGTGTATGGATCAGGAATTTTCTGCCAATATCTTACCTATGACCCTGAAAAAGATGGAGAGATGACTGGAGTTTGATAAAAACATATAAAAGTTCTTAAATTTCATATTCCATTTTCTTTCTTTTCTTTTTTTAAAGCAATCGGGGTTAAGTAATTTGCTCAAGGTTACACGGCCAGTTATTTCTGGGTGTGGTGGTGTCTAAGCCCAGATTCGATCCCAGGTCATCCCAACTCTGGGGCCAGTGCTGTTACTCACTGAGCCACCTGGCCACCCCTAAGCAATTGGGATTAAGTAACTTGCTCAAGGTTACACGGCCAGGTGTTTCTGGGTGGGTGCTAAGTGTCTGAGCCCAGATTCGATCCCAGGTCATCCCGACTCTGGGGCCGGTGCTCTTACTCACTGTGCTACCTGGCCACCCTGACATTCAATTTTCACTGTGTTTAAAAAGGTACATGGCCACAGTATGCCAAGTATCTGTGTCCTGTGGAGATAAGGAATTCAGACCACAGAGAAGAGAATTTAGATAGGAAGTAGGGATCCTTGAGCTGTGGATTTTATATCATTTTAAAATATTTTGAGCAATATTCCATATGATCAATTGTTAATGTTCTTGGAAAGTATGTATTAATCTATTCTTGCTTAATTTTACTCATTATCCCTGTAACTTTCCAAAGCAAAATATTCCTCCCTGAATACCATTCAATCATACTTGTCGCTCCACATTAAAATGGAAGTTCCTTGAGGTCAGGTACAGTCTTTTCTGTTTGTATTCTCTGAGTTTAACACAGTTCTTCTCACATAGAAAATGTTTAATGAATGTTTTTTTCCATTCATTAACCATCTAATTAAATTCCAGGAATGGCCAGAGTGGATTTCATCTGCTCACCCCTTCCATTTAAAAGATTCCCCCAGATCATTGGGGCAGTAGTTTTCCAGGATGTTTGCAGTGTTTGCAGGATGAAAGCCCTCTAGTGGCTAGAGGAAATACTGTAGAGGTTTGTGAGACAAATATTTCAGGGCAGAACTGAGCATCTCAGTTGTGGCTCCAAACTACCAAGAAATGCTTTCAATGAACAGTCAATACAGTGACACAAACTCAGGTTTAAGGAGGGCAGCATATAAACCAATCTGGACTGCAATGAGTCAGGTTTCCTCTGCTGGGTTACAAGGTGTCATGTATGTTTATGGCTTTATAATTAGCATTGTAAATGTTTCAGTTAGTATCCAAAATATCAACAGTAGAAGCTCTTTCCTTCCTCCTTACTTTCACAGGTTCTGAAATTGTACAAAAAAAGATGACAGCTTTAGTTGCCCATGATTGTGAATTATAACTGAAATTTCTAATGAAGTAAAAGTGAGAAATTATCTCAGAGTAAGAAATTACCTTAAACTTCTTTTTTTTTAATTATAGGTATAATACTCAGTTATTGATTCTTTGAAAAAAATTTAATTAAACAATGTACTTTTCTTCTCCCAAAATGAGTAAATAGGGAGAATAAAATACATCAGCTGTCAAGGACACGCATGTTGGTGGGTAGGGCCAGGACAAATTAACTAGAAACTTAGCATCCATACCATAGCTCAATGAAAAGAGTCAGGACAGACAGAGAAATGGAAGGAAGGAAGGAAGGAAGGAAGGAAGGAAGGAAGGAAGGAAGGAGAGGAGGGAAGTGAGGAAATAAGAAAGAAAAAAGATAAACAGAGAGGTAAAAAGATAGTAGAGATAGACACAGACAGGCATAAAATGATTACACTTGTGATCCTCCACCCCACTTTGAGAGGCAAGAAGCATCTGGGAAAGACAAGACTTGTGAGTCTTCCCAGTAGAGGCCTCATATTTAGGAGAGAAAATAATTGAAACTTTGCATACATCATTAGGACTAATCATTGGTTAATCCCTGATTTATATCTAGTTTTGATTCTTCTGTAATACTATGAATTGCATGCTTGAAATGTCAATTTATGCCATGAATATTTTTTTTCCATTTTTTTTGGATTGGGACCATAAACCAAGAAACTGAGAAAGTTCCTAAAGTTTACGGGGACCTTTGTGTCATGAGACAATCTGATACAAAGCTTACTTTCTACCAAATTGTTTTGAAACTTAGTCTCCTAAGCATAACCTGTGGCCCTAAATCCTTGCTCTGGGTTTATAAAAATTTGGTTTGGTATTAGATTTATTTCATAAATCCTCTTGATCATATCCTACACACACACACACACACACACACACACACACACACACACACACACA
>NW_027186502.1:5580734-5605718 GCF_028583685.1 Petaurus breviceps papuanus | reverse complement strand
CACACACACACACACACACACACACACACACACACACACACACACACCATGGACAAAATATTTGCTAGCTCACTCATTTTTGTTTGTATTTGCTTGCCTTTCTTAAATGACATGTACTAGTAGCAATAATTGAAACAGCTGTTATCTTCTTACTTGACTTGAACCCTTACTTGTAAGTAAAATACAAGTCACCATTCTTAAGATGAGAAAAAAATCAAGTCATACCCATTGTCATACCAAAAGGCGGAAAAGTGGAATCAAATTCATTATTGTTATCTTTATGTTTGCCATTCTTCCTCAATACTTCAAAATATTTCTTTAAGGTAAACATTCTTCTTTTGCGGATGCAGGTCACAGTTCTCCACACCTTTACAAATCGTCTTTATGAGTTGTGGCCAAAAACAATTATAATCTGAAAAGATGACCAGCCAATGACCCCTTCCTGATTTAAGCAGGCCAGTTATCATTCAGAGCACATATAATTCATAACCAGTCCCACACTCAAAATCTTTCCAGCTTAGAAGAATCTGTCAGAGTTGTACTGATAGATCTTTAGAGAACAGAAGGTCCATTCCACATCCTCATTAGTCCAGGATTTGAATAGAAGACCATTTACACTGACATTGACATAGGGTTTTGTTTTGAGAAAAATCAAAGGCTAGAAAAACAGAAAGTTAAGCACATTTTGAAATTTACTCCCAGCTTCTACTGTATGTGCTAATTACCAAATTACTTGATATTATATGAGATGTATGTTTTATGAAATACTGGTATTTTCCAAAGGTTCTTATGCTGTTTCAAGTTATTTTTATAGGGGTGGCCAGGTAGCACAGCGAGTAAGAGCACCGGCCCCAGAGTCAGGATGACCTGGGATCGAATCCGGGCTCAGACACTTAGCACTCACCCAGAAACACCCGGCCGTGTAACCTTTAGCAAGTTACTTAACCCCAATTGCTTAGGGGCGGCCATCGGGATGAACTGGGATTGAATCCAGGCTCTGATATTTAGTACCACACCCAAAAATAACTGGCTGTGTGACCTTGAGCAAGTTACTTAACCCCAATTGCTTTAAAAAAAAAGTGATTTTTATAAACATGATTTGGTCACCTCCTATAGATAGCAATTATTTTTAAATAATGCAACACTGTTTGCCAGAAAATACTTCTCCTCAACAGTGTTGTTTGTTTAAGCAGATCTCATCAACGTATTTATTAAGAAAATAATATAAGGTAGGAATATTTTCTGTATCAGACAAATAGTCATCTCATGGATCTAAAGACTTCCAAATTCTGAGATACATAGCAACCCAGAGCATTTCCTAACCAGGAAATGGCCAGTAATACTTTGGAACCAATTGTCTGGTTTGAGGTCACTTAATGGATAATACTGAATATGAGCTTTTTATACAGTTCCATATAATAAGAGCCAACAGAAATCCTCCTGGAGCACCAAAGAACAGCGGAATGGGACCAATTGTGGAAAAGCATTAAGGCTTAGCTAATTGCAACAGGGGAATTGGGTACTATCTAATTAGGGCTGAATAGAAAAGAAACAGAGTTGTGCAAACAGCTGAGATTTATCCCTCAATGGACTGGCAGTGTTTCTGCAGGTAATCCGTAAGTCGAGATGACAATGAGCTGTACATGATACATGTTGTACACCTTGCTAATAGCTTGACAAGTCATATAAGCCATATCATTGTTCTAGTTAAAGTCAATCAACAAGCATTTAATAATCTCTAACTCCTTTCCAGCTATTGAGAATTCAAAGACAAAAATGAAATAATCATTGCCCTCAAGGAGATTACATTCTTTTAGAAGAGACAACATGCTTCTCTAATAGTGTAACATATGCCCCAAATACAATCTGTACAATTGGAAAAATACAGTTTGGATAGGTGGACACTTATAATTGGGGAATCAGGAAAAGATTTATGAAGGAGATATCATTTGCAATGAGCTTTAATAATAATGATGATAGTTAACATTTATTTAGCATTTATTATGTGACAAGCACTGTGCTAAATGCTTTACAATCATCTCATTTGATCTCCATGCCAATCCTGGGCTCAAGATGCTATTATTATCTTCTTTTTACAACTGAGAAAACTGAGTCAAATAGAGGTTAAATGGCTTGCCCAGGGTCACACAGTAAGTGTATGAGACCAAATTTGAATTTGAATCTTCCTGACTCCAGGCCCAGTTCTCTATCCACTGTGGCCAATGAACTGCTTCAAAGGACTCTAAGAATTTTAAGAGGAGAGGAGAGGGTGGCATAGGGGCAGGAGATGTAGTGTCCTCTTAGCAAACACAAGAAGATTAATTTAGCTAAGCTATAGAGTATGTGAAGAAGACTGCTGTATATATATAATAAGCCTGGAAAAATAGAATGGAGTCAAGTTACATGTAGGCTTCAAATGCAAATCAAAGGAATCTGAATTTTATTGTATAGGTCATAGGAATCGCCTCTCTATTGCACCATTTGGCTTCCTCTCTTATCAATGGCAACATATATAGAATTCTGCTGCTTGAGTTTTATTACTTTTGCAGATAAATTCCCTTTTCCAACATGACCACTTAGGGCTGTTTTCACTGTTCCTGTCATGTTCCCCTCTAGAACTTGAGGTTATACTTTCCAGGTCTCTATGAAGAAACTTTCTCTGTGCCTGACCTTCACAGAATCACAGCTTTAGCACTGGGAGTGACTTCAGAAGCATGTAGTACACACTTTTCATTTTACAGATAAGAAAGCTAAGGCCCAGTGAGATTATACAATTCACCCTAGATCATGTGGGTAGAAGTGAAAAAATGAATTTGAACCAAGTTTTTCTTCATAAAGAGGCCTAGAATATGGCTCTCATGGACCTGAATGGCACACCTAATTCTACTTTAGTCTGAGGGCAAAGAGGGATGTTGGGGAATGAGAGAAAAGGAAAATTGCACTTCTTATTTCACCTGGTGCCTCTGCCACCAGGGCTTGAGGACCCCAACACATGATCCTGTGTGTTATTTCTGAAAAGGTATTAAATATAAAAGGAAGTTGGTTAAAGAAGAATGGGAAACATATAAAGGATTATTCATTGACAACCTAAAATTTATATTTTAAAAAAAGTTTATAAAATTAAAAAAATATGGGGTTGGTGGGTTTTCTGTGTTTCTGTTTTAAATTAATTTTAATTTTTATAGGCCAAAAGTGACTCCTTAAAGTAGAACTAACATCCTCAGATGTACATATTCTAAAAAGTTCCTCCCCAGAGTTCTTGTTGGCTTAGTAGTACTTGTGTTCTGTATTGGTCATATTTTCCAATTGATCGATCCATAAATCCATAAACTGGCATTTTTAAAGGCCCTTGGTGTGGCAGATATTGAATTGAATTCTGGGAATACAAAACAAAAGTGAAATAGTTTTGCCCTCTGAGAACTGACATTCAATGGAGTAGATAACATAGGCATCTTTAGGTTTTTGTTGATCTCAACCTATTTCCATAGCTCTCTAACATGTAGGAAATACACATGCTTGGGATAACAAATAAAAGATTGCCATGGACTTTTAGAAGCCAAATGCTTCCTTAGAGACCTCAAATGAACCAGTTTACTCCCAGAATCTCAAGTGTAGCACTCTGTACAAAGTTCTGCGAGAGATATTAGATAAATAATAGGTTTCCTGAAGTATTACAGGACATCTTTCTCCTTTACTCATTTACCTTCTAACTTGTGACCCTGAATTGAGGCACTTACTCAATGTTCTGTTCTAGAGGTTCTCTCCTCTTCTATCTCTATATTTTTTCTTGTTATTTTCATCAGTTTTCCTAAGTAGAAGGTAGATGACTTCTAGAACTCTATATTTCAATTCCAGGCTCTTCCCCAAGCATCAGTTTTAGATCATCAATTGCCTATTTGACATTACAGACTTTTATGTCTAGAGACATCTTAAGTTTAACGTGTGTAAAACTGAAATCTACCCTCTCACAAATTTACCCATTTCTGTTAAAGGTAACACCATCCTTCCAGTTTCTCAGGTTCATAATCTCAGAATTCTTCTGGAATTCACTCTTTCTCACATCACATATCCACATATCCAATTGGTTGCCAAATTTTTCTATTTTTACCTTCATATTCTCACATGTGACCATTAAATTGTAAGCTCCTTAAGGGCAGGGGCTGTCTTGTGTCTCTTTTTGTGTCTGTAGTGCTTCGCAAAGTGCTTGGCACACAGTAAGTGATCAATGAATGTTTATTTCTTGATTGACTCCTCTCTACTTACATAGCTACTATGTTAATACAGGTCCTCATCACCTCTCCCCTAGATTATTGCAATAGTCTGTTATCACTTCTATCCATCCTACACATTGCTGCAAAAGCAGTTTTCCTAAGCGACAATCTGATCTTGTGACTTCCCTATTCCAAATAGCTCTAGGGACTTTCTATTCTATTGCTTCTAGAATAAAATATAAACTTCTATGTTTAGCTTTCAAAGTTTTACAGAGCCTGTCTCCAACCTATCTTTCTAGTCTCACTGCACGTCACTTCTCCTCCTGCATTCTATGATGCTGCCACACTGACTTTCTGTGCCTCACAACACTCCAATTTCCTTATCCCTTTGCATTAGTCATCCACCATGTCTGGAATGCATTCCCTCCCTCCGTCTATTTCATAGAATCTCTCTCTTCCTTTAAAATCAAGCTCAGCCATCATCTTCTGCATGAACCTTTTCTTCATGCTCCCAACTGATAGTACAACTCCCAAATGGCTAACAACTTAAAGTATCTATTATATATGCATATCGACACATTTTGTGTTAAATGTTTTTATAAAATATATTTGTCATCTTTACATATATACATCTATATATACATATCTTGTATATGTACATGTATATATACATATGTGTATGCACGTATGTATATGTACACATATGCACACCTTTATATATTGTGCTTGCCTTTCACTAAAATATAAACTCCTTGATATTGGGGATTATTTCCTTCTTTGTACTTATATCCTCAGTACTGAGGGCACCATCTGGCATACAGTAGTCAGTTAATAAATACTTATTGTTGAGTGAGTGATTGATTGACTTTCTAAAAGTCTTATCCTAGAACCTGTGGCTCTTTGGTCCCCTACTCTTCGCCTATTTAGGAAGTGATAACCTCTGATATTCATTGCTTAGGCTTCCACATTATATGAATGACTCAGAAAAAGGTTGCATAGGAGGATTATAGCTGTCAAAGGCACCAATCATGAGAAACAACAGTAGGATGAGCAGAGGACATGGTTTGGATCAGAATGAGGCTCTAAACTCACCACCAACAACAGCACCAGTCAGCATCTGGAAGGGATTACAGTTTCCCACAGAAGTAGCCAGGGAGCATTGCTAGAGGTTCAGGACTAACATAGGAAATTATGATTGTACCTACAGGAAACCATTAGGATCTCATGACTGAGTCATTTACAGAAGATCCAACCTTCTCCTTATAAGCCCAGAACTTATCAGAAATGATGACTAAACTAGGGACAAAATGAAAATCTAAGCTAACATCTCTGACATAGCCCCAGGGTTGTAGATGATAGCTGGAGCCACTGTCTAACCCAGAGGGTAAAACTAGAAGTGACAGGCATGCAAGGGAACCACGAATGGAAGCTTTTAGGATATGTTTCTTGTCACTTTAATATAAAAGAAAATATCTCATAAACTAAGCAAGTAAATAGTTTCCAAGTTCTTAAGCTATTCCTGTTTGGAAGTTAAGCTCTTTTTAGAAGTGTTAACTGTTTTCAGTGACAGAAATACAATTTAATGCACTGAATTATGAATTTATTGAATAATGGCCAGTAGAATGGGCTGTTGTTGAATAGTTTTTTTTCAATGCTCCAATTTTTATATAATAAAAAGTGTGCTTAGGATATATTTAAAGTGTCATGAATTATTATATGTCATACAATACAAGAATTAACATATAACTAGAATATAAGTATATGGATAATTTATAGACTTTAGAGTATTTATTGTTTGGCATCCTTTTTATTGAATAATTTTATATTGGGAAATATTAAGCTGATTTTGATAGTAATATTAAATATAGAGTACAATTCAAACAATTAAATATAGAATTCAAGTAAGGAAGATTTTTCATCTCAACCAATAATTCAGTTAATTGTATTTCTGAAGATAACCTTAATTTATGACAAACTTAAAAATTTAGAGATCCTGGTTCAATGTACTTTGTAAAAATGTATGATAAGTAAAATGTAAAGTACAAAAATATAAAGAGCAATATAATATTCTGTTCCTTGTAGTTTGTCCTTATTTTATTGTTGTTTAAAAAAATGTCAGTCACATTCTTTTATAAAATTTTCATTTCCTTGTATAGTAAAGATACTACTAACTAGAGCCAACAATGTGTAAATTACAGTACTAGTATCTTAAAGTAATGGACCATATGGAAATTGACAACGTAAATGGAAAATATATAAATGCATGATTTAAATCATAAAACCTTTAATAATTTCATTAAAGGCACATGTACTATCATTGGAAGTGAACTAACAGCCTCCCTGAATTACCACCACATTTCATTTTAACCACATGCTTTGAAAAGAGCATTATGATTCAACATGCTAATGTAATGCCTATCTCTTGAGTTCAAATGCTACTTCTGTTTGTTAGGAGTTATTATTAAACAATGAATTTGTCCCTTTCTGGACTTGGCAAACGAATCAAGAACAAGGTAAAACAATTTTGTTTCAAATGCTTTATTAACTTCTGATTTACATCATTAATTTCTGCCACATTTTGAGTTACAAATTTTCTTCCCATTCTTCCCCTACCCACCACCGCAGACCTCCATTCCATCATCCCCCCGCTCATCCCCTTTCCCCCTACTCTCCTATAGGGTGAGATACACTATTTAGTGTGTATTTCATTCCCTCCCCAAGCCAAATTCAATGAGAATAAGGTTGACCCGTTCCCTTTTGCCTTCCTGTTCTTCCCCTCCATTGTAACCATTTTTCTCTCGCCTCTTGTATGTGAGATGGTTTATCCCATTCTGTCTCTCCCCATCTCCTCTCATTATATTCCTCTCTCACCTCTTAATTTCACCTTTTAAGTATCATCTCTTCCTATTAAATTGGTCCTGTGCCCTCTATCTATGTCTACCTGTAAACATGCATACACACATTCACATATGTATTCATACATCCATATACACTCCAATATAGACATACATACACACACACACACACACACACACACACACATATATATATATTCCCTTCAACTATTTTCATAATGAGAAAAGTTTCCTCAGTTACAACTATTGTTTTTCCATGTAGGAATGTTAATAGTTCCACTTTGATAAGTTCCTCATGGTTTCTTTTCCCTGTTTACCTTCTCATGTTTCTCTTGCTTCTTGTATCTGACTGTCAAATATTCTATTCAACACTGGTTTTTTCATGAAGAATGCTTGAAAGTCCTCTATTCTACTGAATGACCATATTTGTCCCTGAAACATGATACTCAGTTTTGCTGGGTAGGTGATTCTTGGTTTTAATCTCAGCTCCTTTGCCTTCCAGAATATCATATTCCCAGCCCTTTGATCCCTCAGTGTAAAAGCTGCCAGATCCTTGGTTATCCTGATTGTGTTTCCACAATATTCAAATTGTTTCTTCCTGGCTGCTTATTTCTCTCCTTGATATGGGAATTTTGGAACCTGGCTGTAATATTCCTAGGAGTTTTCTTTTTGGGATCTTTTTCAGGAGGTGATGGGTGGATTCTTTCAAGCTTTATTTTGCCCTCTGGTTCTAAAACATCAGGGCAGTTTTCCTTGAGAATTTCTTGGAGGATGATTTCTAGGTTCTTTCTTTGATCATGGCTTTCAGGTAGTCCAATAATTTTTAAATTATCTCCCCTGGATCTATTTTCCCGGTCAGTGGTTTTTCCCATGAGATATTTCACATTGCCTTCTATTTTTTCATTTGTTTGGATCTGTTCAATGGCATCTTGATTTCTCATAAAGTCCTTAGCTTCCATTTGCTCCAATCTAATTCTGAAGCAATGATTCTCCTCAGTGAGCTTTTGAGATTCTTTTTCCATCTGGCAAATTTGTCTTTTTAAGGCATTCTTCTCCTCATTGCCTTTTTGGGCCTCTTTTGCCATTTGAGTTAGTCTGTTTTTTAAGGTGTTATTTTCCTCAGTCAGGCTGTTGACTCTCATTTCATAGTTTTCTTGCATTGTTCTCATTTCTCTTCCCAATTTTTCCTTCACTTCTCTTATTTGCTTCTTAAGGTCCTTTATGGCCTGTAACCAGCTCATATTTTCCTTTCATATTTTTGGTGTAGGAGTTCTGACTTCACTGTCTTCCTCCTGTTCCATGCTTTGATCCTTTTTGTCCCCAAAATAGGAGTCTAATATTGGGTTCTTCTGTTTGCTTTGTTTCCTTTGCCTGGGCATGTTGCCACTCAATTACTTAACTTTTGGGCTTTTTTGCCACAGTAGGACTCTGCCACCAGACAGGGGAGCTTCTGTCCCAAATGCTGGGGTTTTCTCAGCTGCCAGAGGTATTAATTGGGAGCCCTTGCTGAAGCCTCCACAGGCTCTGGCAAGCTGGACACACACACCAGGACCTCTACCCTAGACCACAATCCATATCCAAGCAGGTTAAAGCAAGAGAGATTACCCCTCAGACTGGTCTCTTGGTCCCCCTGCACTCTACAAGCCCGGAGCTGAAGCAGCTTCTCGCCTGGGGGCAAAAGCCGAGGCACTCCCAAAGTCTAAACTGCACTGACCTCTCACTTTGTCCTTGGCATCTATGTGTTGATACATCTGGAAATGACCACAGCTGCTTGTGATCTGGAGTGCCTCCAGCAGGCTGGTCATGCCTGCCCTGGGACTAAAACCTCTGTGGAGCTGGGCTCAGCTCCCAGAGCATTGTGCTGGACGATTCCTGCTGGCCTGCCGGGCTGCCCTCAGCAGGAGGTTAGTTTCTCTGTGTCATTTTGTGGGTTCTGTAGCTCCAAAGTTTGTTTAGAGTCCCCTTTTACATGAATTGGGGGAGGTGGAAGCCAGGAGCCCCATGGAGGACCTGCTTCTATTCCGCCATCTTGACTCCGCCCTCCCAAAACTAACTATTGCTAGCAACATGAGAAAGGCATTAATTTATTCATTCTAGTATAGCTTTGGATGAGTAAACAATGAATTTAAGGCAGCATTATTTTTCTTTTAGAAATTTTTGGAGGAATTTATAAGTTTATAAAATGTTCTTTTAAAGTTCTCACCAGTTTCTAGACAGTCTCTAGTTTGTAATCCTAATTTTTGTGTTTCTTTGGTTTTTGCCAAACTCAACTGACTACTTAAATGCAAGATAGTATAATAATTACAATATCTTATAATAGTTTCCACATGGGGATTTCATTGTTTTTGTTAGATAGAAACTCAGCTTTGAGATTTAGCTTATAAAGTTAGTTAGTACATAGGGAAGCATGTGTTCCTTATTAACCTGAATAGTGAAACTGTGATTTTAAGATCATGAATCTAGAGCTGGAAGGGACCTCAGACCATCTAGTAAATCTGTGCATTTATTGATAAGGAAACTGAGGCTCATGAAGTTTAAATAGTTTGCTGCATTTCCTTACAAAAGTTTCAGTGCTTATTCTTACTGACCTTTAAAATAAGATGAATTATTAGAAATATTTTTAAATGCTTCTAAATAAAAAGTAGCCATCTTAGGAAAGTAAATGCCTGAAATGACTTGCATTGCCTTAAACACAATTACTATTTTGTAAATCTCCAAATTATTTTTACTTCCTACTTGGTAAGTACACTTCAATTCATTCAACATTATCCCAAGCATCACTTCTTTTTCCAGTGAGCATTCTATTGTGTTCCATTGAAAGCAAAATGAATCATATAGCTGATTTCATGGTCCCCATGGTTTGTGTTGCTCACTTTTTATACCTGTGCTACACATGTGCTACACAAAATATGAAATAAAATATATCTTACTGTATTATTGTTTTAGTAATATTTTAAAATTTAAGTAATTGCATCCCTTTATGCAAATCTTTCTGTTATTTTTAAGGCAGATGAACAAACAACCACAGACACAGAAATACCAATTCAATGGGTCACTGAATTCCCAAGTATATAAATGAAACATATTCTTTACAAGGTTATCCTTGAGAAATAAAATAAAAGTAATATACTTTGTTTTAAGTAAGTCTTAAATAAGTTTTAAGTAAGCCTGGAAAATTAGACTTTAAAATAATTTTCACTTCAAAAATATTTCATAATAGAATTATTATAAATAGCAAAAGCAACCTCACTTAAGCATGCTAAAATTTCTAATCATTCAGTTTACTTTTTTGGGATGCTGCATCTATTGCAGTAAGGTACAGAGGCAATGGATAAAAGTGTTAAATTCTCAAATGGAAAATGTTTCCGCCCACTCAAAATGTTAGTTTCAACACTAAAATATTAAAAGGACACAACTTAATGAATAATTAATGCTGAAGTCTATTTAACTTAAAACTGTAAAATAAAATTTCATTTTAAAAAACATCCCTACTATGCTTTATTGTTTACATTATAGTGAATAGGTAGGACTGAATTAAAAAAAAACTGTTGTAAAATAGGATTTTATTCCAACTATTGCAAGAAAAAAACAAGCTGTACTTGTTCCTGTGCTCCCCAGAAAGTTTTTTCATAATAGCTTTTTTTTAGTTAGTATGAAATTGTTGTATCCGGGAGCATCTACCCAAGAAAGAAACAGGTTCTAAATTTAGAAAATTTTGCCACTGAATATTTCAAGTCTCTGAGTTAGAGGAAGGAGGGAGTACCACAAGTACAAATAGCTCTCTAATGAAGTTCAAAGGAGAGAGACCACTTGTAACTTTAATGATCAGGGAAAGTTTCATGGAGAAGGTAACATGAATGCTAGATCTTAAAGAATGGATGTAGAATTTTGTTATATGGAAATGGGAGTATGGCATTCTAGATAGAAAGGTTAATGTAAAGTTTCAGGGGGAGGTAATTTACATAGTGTGCTTGAGTAATAATCAGTAGTTTAGATTTGTTGGAGCATAGGGTACTTGAAGAGGAATAATTAGAGATAAGATTGGTTGGAGCACAATTGTAGAGAGCATTAAATGAGAAGCCAAGTTTTGACTTTAGTAGGCAATGAGGAGTTTAACCTTTCCGTCTTGTTTCCCTATCTGTGAATTGGGATGGTTGGACTAGGTGACATCTAAGTTTCTTTACAGTTCAGAATCATGTGACACTACTATTCTGGATCAAGGTAGTGATGTGATTAGAGAGTGGCATCAAGAAGAGAGCCACTGGAGGAAAAGGAATAATATAGCATATTATATTATTATAATATTATTATATTATTATTATATAGACTACAGAAATAATCCAGGTGATAAAGAAGGCCTGAATTAGAGGTGGCATTGAAATGGAAAGAAGGACTATTACAGAGGACTTTGAAAAGGATAAAATGTGGGGGAATGAAGAACAGTGAATAGTAAAAGATGTATTCATGTTTTCAAGACTGGATGACTAGAAGAATAAACCATAGTGCCATTAAAAGAAAAAAATTCAAGCAAAGACTACTACTACTACTACTACTATTAGCTAGCTAGCATTTTGTATAGTTCTTTAAGGTTCACAAAATGCCTTACAAATCTATCCTATTTTATCCACACAACAACCCTGGGAGAAAGGTGCTCTTATTATACTCATTTTACATTTAAGTAAACTGAGTCAGACAGCATTTAAATTATTTTTGCAGTATAGCATAGCTAGTAGGGAACTGAGACTAGATTTGAACTTATCTTCCTGACTCTAGACCCAGTGTTCTATCCACTGTACTACCTACTTTAAGTAGTCTTGACTCTTAGCAGCCACAAGGGAAGACAGAAATAAAAAAAGGAGTTTGCTGCTTTTATATACCCACTCAGTTCTGATTCATAAGTTCTATTTGCTTTATAGCCAATTAGAAGACTTATTTTCATCATACAGTCGCAGCTCCTCAGTCATTCAGGACTGGAAACAAAATCATCCCAGTTCTCACTTGGTTGTTTGGACTGAAACCAGGCAGAGAATATCTGTGATACACAGCTTCAAGGACCAGCTCCCTTAGCCCAGTCCACTGTTATCATGGAAGTACCCCCAATGTAAATGGTAATTGAATGCAGGGCAGTTACTTAGAAAATACCTACGTTGAATGGGGCAGCATTAGAAGATGGGGAGAGAAAATTGGGGAAGAGTGAGAGAGACAGAAAGACAGAGTGGGAAGGGGAGAGAAGGAAGGATGATTAAATTATAAATCTAGATTTTGGGAATCTCCAAGAATCAATATTATCCTTTCAAACCATTCTTTTTACTTTCTACATTATTGCCTTTATATAAAGCAAGAAAAAACGAGCATTTTCCCTGCCCTCAGTTCCCCATATACCTGACATTAGGCTTAAACTTGGGGAGTTGAAACTGGAAAGGTATTTCTTTAGTATGAAAAATTTTAGATGAAATATTTCATTTTGAGAAATGAAAATGGACTTGTAATCAAAGGATAATGGGAAATGTTCACCTGGATTATGGATCAAGAGTCTTGATCAAATCTTCACATTCTTTTGCTCACAGAATCATAGAGCTTTAGAACTGGAAAGAACACTCTGGTCATCTAAAGCAGAGTTGTCAAACACGAGGTCCCCACATGAAACCCAGAAAACTCTGAGTGTGGCCCAAACCACATTAAAATGTAATTTGGAAAAAAAATGAAAAAAATAAGTAAAAATTCAATAGAACACAGATAATGTTAATGTGTAGCTTTATAAGCCAATATCCGGTCCACTAGGACCCTTAGTTTAGTGGCCCCCATTTCTATTTGAGTTTGATACCACTGTTCTCTCTGTGGGTTCTATAGATGAGGAAATTTAAGCTGAGTGATATTAAAATGACTTGCCCAAGGTCTTAGTTGGCTTGATGGCAGAGCTCATGCTCTGTCCACTCTTTTTTCTTCTATTCCTTGCTATTTCTCAATAGAAGTCTAGGCTTTTTGAGGAAAGGAAATATAATATGTTTTATATCTATGTGTCTTTCTTGGGGAATAATACATCATATTGCAGTAAGTTATGAATACATTTAAAATAGATGGCCAGGATTATTGTTCTTTAATGGTACAAAGTTTAAATTATTACAGCCAATGACAGAGAAATAAATGAAATGACAAGTGTTGACATCTAGGATGCTGTTTTCATGTTTATTTGTTTTTATAAGTAGGCAAACTTATTTTGATAAATACAGATCACAAGTATGCTATTGCTCATTTTCCTAGAGCCAGGTCACTACATTTGATGTTTTTAGGGATTTAGAGTACACTGAGGAAATTGGAATCTATTTCTAATGCTATCAGCTCACCCCCCTTACTGTGTTCTCAACCCCAGTTCCTCATCGATAGGTACCTAGTAACCAGCTTCTCTGTAGAATTTAATCATTTATATTTAATTACAAATGGGTATATACTTCAAGGAAAGCAAAAACAAAGTAACGCCTCCCCTCAAACACCAGCTTATATCCTATATTCTATTGATCACACCAAGTTCATATCCACACATTGTTTCGCTTCTAGGTATCAACTACTGCTGTCAGGTTGAGATCTCTCCAAGTGGTCACTTCTTTCTCCCAATGTCATCAACTTCAGAAGTCTACCAAATACAAGGGACCAGAGCCAGATGACAGTACTTCCAACACAGTCACAGATTCTTTTCCTGATATAAAAAAGTGAAGATGAACAAAAGCAGCACCAGGAACATCAGGACCACAACACATCTAGTATAGCCAAAATGCCTTCATCATGCATCAGAATCAGTTGTAGCCAAGTGCCTAAAACATAAAAAGCTTTTTGCAAGCAATTTGTCCTGGGATCCAAGTTGATAGGAAGGTTCTTCCAATACCATTACCAAGCTAGTATGCCCTGGTTCAGCCCTAAAACAGCCCTTAGAACTCCATACAAAAACTTTGCTGCCTTTGAGGACCATGTGAAGAGGCTTCCTTCTTCCTCATCCACATGCAGTGACTCAAAATTACTATGAATTAAGCTGGAGAGTCTCCTTTATTCAAAGTAAATATACAGTGTGGGGGTGGAGCCAAGATGGTGCAGGTGAAGTCAAGGTGGTGAATTAGAGAAGCACTCAGCCAACTTCTCCCAACATTCTCCTTAAACAACTTTAAAATAACACCTCAAATGGAATTCTGGAGTGGTAGAGCCAACAAAAGGCCAGAGTAAGATATAATTTTACCCCCAGGAAAACATGGAAGGTAAGAAAGAGAGATCTGTGACATGAAGAAAATGGTTAGCCCAGGGCCTACATAAATGGAACACCAGTGGTGGGGTTAGGTGGTGGTGACAGAGCAGCTTTGGGGGCTCTCAATCCAGACATTATAAGAGGACCTTGCAAGTGGTCAAAATGAGATTACAGGGTACCTCTGTGCTAGTACTAAATGCAAGACTAGGCTCTATGTGGAAGTTCCATTGCCTATACCCACTTCATAGTTCAAGGGCAGAGAGGAGTGCTTTTGGTCAAAAGGGAATGGGAGGCCTAAGTGGCAGTATACCTTCCAGCTCCAAGGGATCAGGGACCCTGATCAGGGACCCTGAGGAACAGTATTCCAAGGGAGGAGGGGCCTAGAGGCAATGTATCAATTGCAGTTCCAAGGGATCAGAGGCTCTTGCTGGGTAAGGACCACAGTGTAGATCATTAGAGCAGTAACCATATCCTCTCCCCAGATCATACCACCTTGGAAGCACTGAAAACTTCCAGAACCTCAGAACTATCTCTGAAAACAACAGTACAAAAAAGCCTGAAGGTTGAGAGATAGACCCTTTACCACTATCAACCCCGAAGCTGTAAACAGACCATAAATCAAGAAATATGCTGATAACATGAGCAAACAGCAACAACAAAAGAAGCTGATCATAAAAAGCTACTCTGTTGTCAGGGAAGAACAAGAAACAAACTCAGAAGACCATGAAATCAAAACAGTTATAAGCAAAGCTTCAACAAATGTGATTTGGTTATGGGTCAAATGAGAATATCTGGAAGGACTAAAATTATTTTCAAAATCAAATAAGTGTGGTAAAGGAAAAATTAGGTAAATAAATGAAAGCAAAGGAAGAAAATTATTAAAAGACAATTAATAGTTTGTTAAGAGAGGCACAAAAAACTTAATAAAATTACTTAAAAAAACAGAATTGGTCAAATGGAAAAAGACATACAAAAATTCATTGATTAAAATAACCCCTTAAGAAACAGAATTGACTCCTCCCTCAAAAAAGGTATTAAAAAAAACTCAATAAAGAAAATAATTCCTTCTGACATTTACCAAAAAATATTTATAACAGCTCTTTTTGTGGTGGCCAAGAATGAGAAATTGAGGGAATGCCCATCAATTGGAAAATGTCTAAACTAGTTGTGGCATATTAATATAATGGATTTCTATTTGTAAAGCCAAGCACAAGCAGCTTTCCAGAGGACTGCTACTGTGAACAGCTTTTAAGGTTCTGATTACATAGTACAGTGAACATTCCACTTATTCAATAACAAATCAGAGCAAAAAATTTACAGTAAATCAAGGTACAGCATCCACAATATTACAACTTATCACAGATAATCAAAATACAGCATTCATAACAACTTATCGAAGAAGATGGCCACATAGGTTTCACCACAGTGGTCACAAAGTTTTGAACAAAGAACAGTCATTTAGTAACTCGATCATTCAATCATCAAGGAGGTTTGCCTCCTTAAGAGATACGAAGTACAATAGTCAAAGTACTTCACTTCTGGGGCACACTAAGTTAACTCAGTCAGTCACTTATTTAGTCACTTATTCACTATTCAATCATCAGAAAATACACAAGCCCTCCACCCCTAGGTCATTAGTAAATTATAATCTTCTCAGTCAGTACACAGTATCTGAATAAAGTCTTCTTTCAGCTTGACTTGGGGTGGTTTCTCAGATTCCTTGGATCCCCTTCCATGGTCCTGTAATGGGAATGTGAATTTAAAGATCTTCCCTGCCCCTAGGCTAAAGTGCACCTGGAGCCTGGGGTAGGAGGCTTGTTTTTCAGTAGATACTTTTTGATTGGCCAGTGGGTCCAAAAGGTTATTACATTCTCTGAGCCAGGAGAAGGCTATATAAGCCCTGATGGGAGGCTTTGTTTTGGGGCTCACTTTGAGAAGTGCTCTGTGATTTGATCATATGAAATTCTGGAAAGCCGTTGTCCAGAGCCCCCTGGCTTTGAAACCCAAATGTTGTTTGGTATGGATGTAATGGTCGGACAGTTTGGAAATCTGTCTACTTGATCTGTTTTTGTCTTGATAATTCTGTCTGTATAATCTGAAGTTCGGGGTGCTGACCTTTTTCCCCTGAACTAGGTGAATGATACATATCTGACTGATTAAAGTAAGCTTGTTAACCCATTTTGAGTTGCTTTCCTTTAACAAAGCAGATCCAAGAACTGTATTGGCAGCAAACCCTGAGGACGCTTGGGGTGCTTGCGACTACAGGTCCCAGATCCTACCTGGATTCACCAAACAGTCACCTGTGTTCAAAGGCAGACAGCTCCCAGGTCTTTGTCCAGCTCTCCAACCACATACTCTTCCATGCTGAAGCTCACAGCATCCAGTCCACCTTAAATCCTTCACAGTCTCTGTTCCTGGGAAGTTAAGGCTTAACAAAGCCATGAACAGGTTCATTCAAATTACCAGCATCACAGTCATGCTTCCTCAGTCTTCAGCAGCTCTGGCTAGCCCTCAGACTCAGCAGAAGTTTCAGCTGGTTCCCAGAATCAAAATCACTTCAGGTTCTCCAAATAAAAATCATTCTCTCCAGCCTTGGGAGCCTTTCCTTTTCAGCCTCCCTGGTGGCATCAGCTTCTGCTTCCATACAGCTTGCTTCAAGATTTGTTTGACCCAGTAGGGGCTTCTTCTTATAAATACAAGCCACATTAGCTCCTTCGTCTTTCAGCCAACCCCTTCCTATTATGTCCACAACAGGAGTTCATGCCTTCTGTTTCTTTAACAGAGGCTTGATTAATTACTAAGTGCTAACTACCTCTTAGCTTTACCAATACAAAGGGATCAAATTACATTACTATTACACTATTTTGCTATGAGAAATGATGAGCAGGTGGATTTCAGAAAGACCTGGAAAGATTTACAAGAACTGATACTGAGTGAAATGAGTGGGACCAGGAGAACATTGTACACAGTTGTAGCAGCAAGCACCCCAGCGTCCCCAGGGTGGGCTGCCAACACAGGTTCTTGGATCTGCTTTGATAAAGGAAAGCAATTCGAAATGGGTTAACAAGCTTACTTTAATCAGTCAAATATGTATTATTTACCTAGTTCAGGGGAAAAAGGTCAGCACCTCGAACAGACAGAATTATCAAGACAGAAACAGATCAAGTATACAGCTTTCCAAACTGTCCAACCATTACATCCATACCAAATCGACATTTGGGTTTTTCAAAGCTGGGGGGCTCTGGACAACGGCTTCCCAGAATCCAGATCAAATCACAGAACACTTCTCAAAGTGAGCCCCCAAAACAAAGCTACACATCAGGGCTTATATAGCCTTCTCCTGGCTCAGAGAATGTAACAACCTTATTGACTCACTGGCCAATCAAGAAGTATCTACTGAAAAACAAGCCTCCCACCCCAGGCTCCAGGTGTACTTTAGCCTAGGGGCAGGGAAGATCTTAAAAATTTACATTCCCATTACAACAGTAAGTGAAATATTGAGTGATGACCAATTTGATAGACTTAGCTCTTCTCAGGAATACAGTGATTTAAGACAATTCCAAAAGACTCATGATGGAAAATTCTAGGCACAGCCAGAGAAAAAACGGTGGAGTCTGAATTCATATTGAAACATATCATTTTGTCTTTTTGCTTGTTTCTTTCTTGTGTTTTTCACTTTTATTCTGATTCATTTTCACAACATGAATAATGTATAATGAATAATACATATAAAATTAGAATTGCTTAAAAATTAGAATTGGGTGAGTGTAAGCTAATGACTCCTTGAGACATCAACAATAAAAACAAAGTCAAAAGAATGGGGGGAAAGGAGTAAAATGCAAAATGTCTCATTGGGAAAAAAAAACTGACCTAGAAAATAGATCAAGGAGAGATAATGTGAGAATTATTGGGTTACAGGAAAGCCATGATCAAAGAAAGAGACTAGACATCATATTTCAATGAATTATCAAGGAGAAAAAAAAGCCTCAATATCCTCAATCAAGAAAATAAAATAGAGATTGAAAGAATCCACTGATGAGTGCCTAAAAGAGATCTTAAAATGAAAACTTCTAGAAATTTTAATATTCCAGCTAAATTCTAGAACTCCAAAGTCAAAGATAAAACACTTCAAGAAGCCAGAAAGAAATCCTTCAAATATTGTGAAGTCACAATCAACATCACACAAGATTAGCAGCTACTATTTAAAAGGAAAGAAAGCTTAGAATATAATATTCCAGAAGGCAAAAGAATTGGAATTATAACCATGCATAAGCCTACCTAGCAAAAATGAGTATAATCCTTCAAAAGTGAATGTTTAATGAAAAAAAAGACTTTCAAACATTCCTGATGAATAGACCAGAGCTGAATAGAAAATTTGACTTTCAAATAGAGAATCAAGAGAAAAAGGTAAACTTTAAAGAGTAATAATAAGGGACTCAGTAAGGTTAAACTGTGCCTCTCTCTATAAGTGAATATGATGCATACACCTTCTAAAAACTTAATCATTATTAGCACAATTAGAAGGGTCCTAAATAGATAGTGCAGGAGTGAGTCAATTATATTGGAATGAAGTAAAAAAAAATGTATTTCTGAGAAAGCAGGATGCATTGAAAGAAGGGGGAAGAGAGAAGAATAAAAATTATCTAACATAAAGGAGGTGCTCAAGTAAGAACTTTTACAATGAAGTTAAAAATTTGTTGGGAGGTAGGCAGCACTTGAACCTCACTCATGTCTAAATTGGTTCATAAAGGGAAATACACACACACACACACACACACACACACACACACACACACTCAATAACAGAAATTTGTTACCCAACAGGGAAGTAGAGGGGGAAAGGGATAAAACAAAGGAGGGTGATAAAAAGAGAGACTAAATAAAAGAAGGCAATGGTCAAAAGAAAAACAGACTTGAGAAGGGGCAAGATAAAAGGAAAGGGAGGATAAACAGAAGAAAATAAGATGAAGGGAAATGCACACTTACCAACCATAACTGAATGTGAATGGGATGAACTTGTCCATAAAATGGAATCAGATAGCAGAATGGATTAGAAACTAGAACCCAACCATATGTTCTTTAATAGAAACATACTTGAAACAGACACACCAGACATACACAGGGTTAAAAATAGGACCTGGAAGGGAATCTATTATGCTTTTACTGACTCACACACACACACACACACACACACACACACACACACAAAACAGAAGCAGCAAACATGATCTCAGACAAAGCAAAAGTGAAAATAGACCGAACTAAAAGGGACAAATAGACTTAAGTAATATCAATACTAAAAACATATGCACCAAATGGCATACTATTCCAATTCTTTAAGGAAAAACTAAATGAGTTACAGAAGGAAATAGACAGTAATACTATACTAGTTGGGGACTTCAAACTCCCCATCTCAGAACTGGATAAATCCAATCATAAAATAAATAAGAAAGAAGTCAAAGAGATGAATTGAGTCTTAGAAAAGTTAGGCATGATAGACCTTTGGGAGAAAAAAAATGAATGAGAATAGAAAGGAATGTCCCTTTTTTCTTAGTTGCTTTTATAGGAATGGGAATCTTAAGATCTTCCCTGCCCCTTGGCTAGGCTTAAGTGACTCTGAAAACCTTTCTGGATCTGAAAATATACTCTGTCCCCCTAATAGGCTGAATGTGGTCACATGGAGGTCACTGTGGCAGGAGGTTTGTTTTTCAGGAATGCCCACACCTGGCTGCTTTTTGATTGGGCAGTAGGTCTAGAGGGCTGTCACATTCTTTGATCCACGAGAAGGCTATATATACCCTGATGTGAGATTTTCCTTTGGGGCTCACTTTGAGAAGTGTTATGTGATTTGACCAGCCAAGACTCTGGGTAGCTGTTGAGCCCCCCCCAGTTTTGAAAACCAGATGTTAGTGCTTCCCTCTCTGGTAACTGATTAGGTATGGATGTAATGGTCAGACAGTTGGAAGCCTGTCTGCTGATGTTTCTTTGTATTTGTTGTCTGCTTGTAATTTGTTTGTATTCTCTGAAGTTCAGGGTGCTGACCTTTTTCCCCTGAACTAGGTAAATGACATATGTTTAATTAAAGCAATATTGTTAACCCATTTTGAGTTGCTTTCCTTTAGAAAAGAAAATCTAAAAACCTGTGTTGGCAGCCACCCTGAGTAAGCTAGGATGCTTGCTGCTACAGTTGCACATAGCACTTCCACAAAAAATGGGCATAAAAACCTCAAACCAATGCATAAAAGTAGAAATATTAAATTAATCCTTTTCAGATAATAATTCAATAAAAATTACATTGAATAAAGGGTCATGTAAGAATAGTTTATTAAAAGCTAGCTGGAAGTTATATAATATAATGCTAAAGAATGAGTGGGTCAAAAAACAAATCATTGATACAATCATTAATTCCATTAACGAGAATAACAATAATGAAATGACATTCCAAAATTTGTGGGATGTAGCAGCACTTACAAGAAAATTTATATCCTAGAATGTGTACATCAGGAAAAGAGAAAGAGCATATCAACAAACTCAGCGTGTAACTAAAAAGCTAGAAAAAGAACAAATTAAAATTCACCAATTAAATACCAAAATGGAAATCCTGAAAATCAAAGGAAAAATTAATAAAATTGAGAATAAACACACACACACATACCCACACAACACATTGAACTAATAAGTAAAACTAGGAGTTGGTTTATGAAAAATAAAATAACAAATCATTGGTTAATTTGATTGAAAAAAGAAAGAAAACCAAATTACTAGTATTACATATGAAAAAGAGGAATGTACTAGGAATGAAGATGAAATTAAAGCAATTATTAGGATTTGTTTTGTCTAATTACATGCCAGTAAACCTGACATTCTTTTTTTTTAAAGGCAATCAGGGTTAAGTAACTTGCTCAAGGTTACATGGCCAGCTATTTTTTGTGTGGGTCCCTTCCAGATCTAAAGCTCTATGAACTGTCTGTTTCTGCATGCACTATATTAGTTCTAGCATACAATAATGATTCTAACAGACTCCACAGCTGCAGGCTCCTACTTCCTCTGTAATCTCCAAATTTCTTCCATTAATTTATAATTGATAGTTATATCATAATTAATCAACCTGATTCCTAGGGTTGGTCAGATTTATGCACACCATGAACCTTCTAGAGAGTAGAGGGAGTTTCCAGTGAGGACAGTACTACAAGGAAGCTTTGAATGGACTGTTATCTGGGCCTCTTTTCTTATGTCTCTCTAGATGATGGTTCCCTCACTCCCATAACTGACTACAAGATATTTTAACAAGGGCTGCACTTTGGGGCTCCATATTTATCTACAGCTACCACCTTCCATCCATCTCAACCCTTGGGATTGATCCAGATCACAAATATCAGCCCACTGATGAGTCATTAGTCTAGTTGGAGCTCTGCTAAAATGGAAAATTCTAAAAATTGGTGTTTAAAATTGTAACATCCACATGGACTGGGGTTACTAAGGCAGCCTGATAATGGGCTATAGGAAGGGAGAAGGACAGGTTGAGTCAGTCAGGTGGTATTCTGGGCTTTTATTTGTTTGTTGTTTCTGTAAGTTTTATATTGTAGTTCATTTTTCCCTTATTATTGTTGCTATTTTTATTGTACTGTTAGGCACTTTGTTCATTTGAGCTGGTAAACAAAGAACTGAAGCATGTTTAACTCTTATTCTGCCAATTTAAAGTTGTTATTCTCTCTGTAGGTTGTTTATATGCATTTGTTTAAATATTGGTACTATAAATATGAGGTTTTCCTCCAACAATGAATGAAATGATACACTCCTAGATAAACTGAACCATGTCAATGTTGATATCTACCATGAAAATAATAGCTCACATTTATATAGAGTTTACTAAATACCAGGCTCATCTGAGCCTCACAACCACCTGGAAAAAGCAAGTGCCATTCCCATTTTATATATGAGGAAACTGAAGCAAGTAGAGGTTAAGTGACTTGCCCAGATTCACATAGCTAGTAACTATCTGAGACCAGATTTGAACTCAGTTCCAGGTCCCAGTGCTCTATCCACTGCCTCACCTGGCTTCCTACCTAAAGATGAGACTATAAGACAGTGGCAGCTAAATGGAAGCATAGTGCACAGTTGTTCCATGAAGAGAAAAATAAAGTAATTGATGCCATAGGTTTCATCATACATTCAAGGAAAAAAATGTGTAAGTTCTTTCATGGGATGATTAGACTCCTTACCTTAAAATATTCAAGATGGGAATGAGCAAAAAGATAATCATAAAGATGTTAGCTTATGCCAAAAACTCTTGGAGACAATGAAGAAATTGTGAAGCTCTATTAAGAGCTTCTGTAATTTCCTGTCAAACAAGTCAGCAAATACTTTATTACTTTTTAATATTCTGTAAATTCAAAGCAAAGGTGAGAACAGTGGTGGAAATAAAAATACATTAAAATATACTTCAGGATTAAGAAATAAAAGAGGCTAAAATAAAGACTTACAGACTACCCAGAAACTTCACCCCCATATATCACGAATGTTTTATTCAGTTAAGAGAGTTAGAAGGTTTTATACAGGGCATACGCAAAACATCATAAAAATTGTCTTAACAGAAAAGAAATAATTCATCAATATTATGGAAATTATACTCAGTCAAATGCAAAAAATATTGATTAGTTAGAGGAAAAAGGTCAAAATTAACAATAAACTGGAAGAAATTAGAAGTTTTTAAAAAGTATGCAATGAAATCATATACAATTAAACTTGTTCTAATCCAATCTATTTGATAAAGATGTGAATTCTAATAAATGGGAAATTTATGAGGATAAACACATTTATTTGACTGTTCTTATTTCTCGTAGAAACAATGTAAAGCAGTTGCCAAAATAAGGAGGCAAAGAGAACCCATACATTCCTTCAGTTAACAAGCACAATCCAGAAAACTGCCAATTACTATTAGCAGCAAAGTCTAAATGCTTCCATTACTAAAGACATTCTTAATTTAATTTTTCAGTATGCCCCCTCCTTGTTGATTTCAGAAGTATTTATGTAATTTGAAGAACTCTATCTTCTTTCATGTTCTTGGAAATGTTTATCTATGTTTTTCATAGTTTTACCTGGTTCAGGTAGGGAATAAATATCTTTCTCCTCCTCCTAATCATAACTCAAATTTTAATCCATGGATTCTGTGACTAACATCATTCCCCAAAAGATATTTACTAAGATTCAATGCTTAGCATCAGTAAGGCCACAATGCTTAATTTCTAAGGGTCTGTTCCCAAATCAATCAAAATTACTGGTTGCGAACTCTCTGACTCATTCTTATATAACTTCTTGATACCTTATGACTTTAGCAAGAACAGTCAGCCCCAAATCTATGTCTATAAACTCTCAGTTGGTGGGTGCTTCATAATATTGTAATGATACATCTACAAAAGTCTGGAAATCTCTGAAACCTAAGAATAAATATATAGTTTATATGGCACCTGTTCCTTCTTAGAATGACTCCCTTCATATATCTGCTTCATAAACTTCCCCTTTAAGATAATGCTAAAGCATTACTTTGTGCATGAAGTTATTACTAATTCTTGTAATTGCTAGTACATCCTCCATTACCCTATGTCCATTTGTATTGGTTCTGTATATAATTATACATTCCTTGAAAGCAGAGATTATTTCATTTAATGTATTTCTATTGCTGGTAGCTAGCACAGTGTGTGGCATGTAGTAGGTGTTTAATAAATACTTGTTTATTGATTGGCATCCCTTAATAAATGACTCACTGAAGGTAGTAGTGATATAATGATAACATTAACCTGAACTGAACCCCAGCAATTGATCTGGCATACCAATTAAAATAAAAACTCTTTTGTAAAAGCTATGAAGGAAGATGGCAGATTGCATCAAAAGATATGTGACCAGATTGCTGCTATTGACTTTTATGTAGTTTTAAGTAGTCATTAAGCATTAGTAAGAGAGGTCAACAATAAAGTCACAACAATAAGGTCAAAGTAAAATCATGAAAAGTAGTGCAAGGAATATTGAACCAACAAAAAAGTTTGTCATGAGCTCTAGCCAGCAAGGCAGATCATTCCAAGAACAAGTATGGATGAAATTATAAGGAACAAAGGATACAAAAGATAACACTCCATTTTGTTTTCTGTTTCTTGATTACCAAAACAATTATCAATTTTAATTTGGTAGAGAAAAAGTGTTTATTGCTCTTTAAATTAGAAGACTGTCAAGCATATGAATTAATCAGCAATAAATAATTTCCTTTTGCTCTATCTCCTAGGCACTATGATAGGTAATAGGAAGGCAAGTACAAAAAAAGAATCTATACTCTCAAGTAGTTTACATTCTATCCCATATGTAAAGATCCTATACAAGACTCCTTGATATATGCAATGGCAGAGATAAATCTGTTCAGCTATCTTCTGGTTTTCATTATTGGGGAACATTTAAAAAGGATATGGACCAAGTATGGCCCCCGTTGCCATGGACAATAGCATTATCCTGTTACTAACAAAATCTGTTTGCTGACGATTACGTGTATATGTAAATTTGTTGTAACCCAACAAACAGTATTACAAAATGTGTCCTTTCTGAACTTCTTTCTAAAAATGTGTTTGAGGGCAGAAATGTTATTTACAAGGTAGATAGATTGATAGATAGATAGATAGATAGATAGATAGATAGATAGATA
>NW_027186502.1:5485880-5580334 GCF_028583685.1 Petaurus breviceps papuanus | reverse complement strand
TCATTCCCTTCCCCCCCCCCTGCCACCCACCCCCACTGGGGGGACAAGCAGTTCAGTATAGGTTGTACATGTGTGGCTAATGCAAAACAAAAACATAGTAAATGTATTGTAAAAGACTGACTATTTTTCCCACCCTCCTATCCCACCTCCCACTTGTTCTATTCTCTACTTTGATCCTGTCCCTTTGCAAAAGTGGGTGCTTCCAATTTCCTTCCCCCCCAGCCTGCCCTCCCTTCCATCATCCCCCCTCACATCCCCTTCCCCTCCTATTCTCCTAGAGGGTGAGATCCCCTATTTAGTGTGTATTTCCCTCCCTTCTCAAGCCAGATTCAATAGGAATAAGGTTGACCTATTCCCTTTTGCCTTCCTATTCTTCCCCTCCATTGTAACCATTTTCCCTTGCCTCTTCTGTATGAGATAATTTGCCCTACTCTGTCTCTCCCCGTCTCCTCTCATTATATTCCTCTCACCTCTTAATTTCACCTTTTAAGTATCATCCCTTTCTGTTAAATTGGTCCCGTGCCCTCTATCTATGTATACCTGTAAACGTATATACACACATTCACATATGTATTCATATGCCCGCATACCCTCATATAAAGACATATATATATATACATATATATATATATATATTTCTAATACCTTCAACTACTGAGAAAAGTTTCATAGGTTACAATTATTGTTTTTCCATGTAGGAATGTTAACAGTTCAACTTTGGCCAGGTGGCTCAGCAAGCAAGAGCACCGGCTCCAGTGCTGGGACGACCCGGATCAAATCCGGGCCCAGACACTCAGCACCACACCCAGAAACAATAACTGGCCATGCAACCCTGAACAAGCCACTCAACCCCGATTGCTTCAAAAAAAAATAGTTCAACTTTGATAAGTTCCTTATGATTTCTTTTCCCTGTTTACCTTCTCATGCTTCTCTTGCTTCTTGTATCTGAATGTCAAATTTTCTATTCAACTGTGGTTTTTTCAGCAAGAATGCTTGATAGTCCTGTATTCCATTGAATGGCCATATTTTCCCCTGAAACATGATACTCAGTTTTGCTGGGTAGGTGACTCTTGGTTTTAATCCCAGCTCCCTTGACCTCTGGAATATCACATTCCAGGCCCTTCGATCCCTCAGTGTAGAAGCTGCCAGATCCTGGGTTATCCTGATTGTGTTTCCACAATATTCAAATTGTTTCTTCCTGGCTGCTTGTAATATTCTCTCCTTAATGTGAGAATTCCGGAACCTGGCTATAATATTCCTAGGAGTTTTCTTTTTGGGATCTTTTTCAGGAAGTGATCGGTGGATTTTTTCAACCTCTATTTTGCCCTCTGGTTCTAAAACATCAGGGCAGTTTTCTTTGAGAACTTCCTGGAGGATGCTTTCCAGGCTCTTACTTTGGTCATGGCTCTCAGGCAGTCCAATAATTTTTAAATTATCTCTCCTGGATCTATTTTCCATGTCAGTGGTTTTTCCCATGAGATATTTCACATTGCCTTCTATTTTTTCATTTGTTTGGATCTGTTTAACAGCATCTTGATTTCTCATAAAGTCATTAGCTTCCATTTGCTCCAATCTAATTCTGAAGCAATGATTCTCCTCATTGAGCTTTTGAGATTCTTTTTCTATCTGGCAAATTCGACTTTTTAAGGCATTCTTCTCCTCGTTGCCTTTTTGAGCCTGCTTTGCCATTTGAGTCAGTCTGTTTTTTAAGGTATTATTTTCTTCAGTCAGGCTGTTGACTCTCATTTCATAATTTTCTTGCATTGTTCTCATTTCTCTTCCCAATTTTTCCTCCACTTCTCTTATCTGCTTCTTAAGGTCCTCTATGGCCTGTAACCAGCTTGTATTTTCCTTTGAAGCTTTTGGTGCAGGAGTTCTGACTTCACTGTTTTCCTCCGGTTCTATGCCTTGCTCCTTCTTATCCCCAAAATAGGAGTGTAATGTTGGAATCTTCTGTCTGCTTTGTTTCCTTTGCCTGCTCATTTTGCCACTCAATTATTTGACTTTTGGGCTTTTTGCCACAGTAGGACTCTGCCACCAGACAGGGAGTTTTTGTCCCAAACGCTGGGGTTTTCTCAGCTGCCGGCGGTGTTAGATGGGTGCCCTCTCTGAGGTCTCCACACACTTTGGCAATCTGGACACACACCCCAGGACCTCCACCCTAACTCCTCAGACTGGTGTTTGGTCCCCCTACACTCTGCAGGCCAGGAGCTGAAGCCGGACGTGGCGCTGGCAGGCTGTGCTGGCGTCTCAGCGGTTTCTCGCCCCGGGGGTAAAAGCCACGCACTCCCCCTTCCTGGGTCCCAAAGTCCAGACTGCACTGGCCTCTCACCTTGTCCTTCGCATCTATGTATTGATAAATCTGGAAACGGCCACAGCTGCTGCTTATCTGGAGTCCCTCTGGCTGGTGGCTGGTCAGGCCAGCCCTGGGGCTAAAGCCTCAGCGTCGGGCTGGGCTTGGCTCCCAGAGAGCTGTGCTGGCTGATTCCTGCCCGCCTGCCAGGCTGTCCTCAGCAGAAGGTTAGCTTCTCTATGTCATTTTGTGGGTTCTGCAGCTCCAAAGTTTGCTTAGAGTCCCCTTTTTACATGGATTGAGGAGGGTGGAAGCTGGAGCCGCGGGAAGTTCGTGCGTCTACTCCGCCATCTTATGTAGAACTACTTTCATTGCAGGGTTTTTTTGTTTTTAATATAAAGGACATGATATGAAACACTTTTCAAATTATATGTATTTGATATTTAATAATAATCAATTTACCATTTAAGCAATAGGTAAGAACCAAAACATTCATTTTCCATTAATTTTTCATGAAATAGACCACAAATAATCATGTAGTTCTTTTGAAAAATTTGTACACTTATAAAAATATACAAAATGAAGAATCAAGGCTTATTTGCTCAAAATGTGCTATTTTAGTAATAAAATGCAACAAAAATTTTCTTAGTTTTCATGTAAATAATATTTTAATAATATTGAGAAAAATAATAATGATAACTTGCTTAAAATATAAGTTAAGTTTTCTTCTAGACATCAACCCATTCCTGCAAATTTTGCATGAGAATCTCCTATTGTGTCCAGGAAGTGTGAAAGGACAAGAGAACTGGAGCCCATTTTAAGCTGCTCTACATTCTTAATTGCTCCCTACAGAATGTGGGAAGCACAAGGAAGCAAGATGGCCAAACAGTTGGTACACAAATAATAAAGAATGCCTATATATTTCTCCTATGATTTGTGAAATAATTTTACCATCCTCCCCCTCAGCATCCCTGAAAAGTCCCCTAAAGCTGAAATATACTTAGTTGGTGAGAACTTCAGAGAGATAATTGGCTTTTTAAAAAATTTTGTGTAATATGTTTTTAGTTAAAATTTGTACTTCTTCAGTTCTCTGCTTTTGAGGCCTACCAAGGGAATCAACTATATCTGAGCAGCCAATGAAGCTCTTTGCTTCCTGTCATGTGTGCAGAAAGGCAAAGAATTGCTTTCACCTCTAATTATTACAGATCAGTGTATTGACAAGATTTGGATCCTCTACAACTTCCTAATTAGCTGAGGATTAAGTTGTATCTGCAATTAATATTTTTGGAAGCAGTAAATAGGTAAGATTGACGGTCCCTGAAACTTGTGTAACTTCCCCTATGTTAAAGTCCTTTTATCTCTATTCTTTTGCTCATTCATTACAAGATGTGCAGTCATCTCATTGAGTTATTTTTAATGTCATAGATTTCATATGAAACCAATTTCACCAATTTCATTATTCACCTCTCTGTGGAAAACCTGTGAGCTTAACTCACAGTTAACTGCAATTTCTTTATGTCTTCTAGTTTCTTTTTTAGATAGAATGTCAACAATGACATAGTTCAATTCATCTGTTTAGTATATAAGCTCATTTGTTCATATAAAAAGTGTTTTTAATTATTCGACATGGTATTGCGATATTTATTTTGCCCTTTGGAAATTTCAATCTAGTTGGAGACATAAAACAAAAACACAAATTATCCATTTAAATCTCAATACAAAGAAACATAGGGCAGCTAGGTAGTACAGTGGATAGAGTGCTGGGCTTGGAGTCAGGAAGACTCATCTTTGTGCATTCAAATCTTCACTTAGACACTTACTACCTGTGTGACCCTGGGCAAGTTACCAACCCTGTTTTCCTCAATTTACTCTTTAAAATGAAATAGAGAAGGAAATGACAAAACATTCCAATCTCTTTGTTAAGAAAACCTCAAATGAGGTCACAGCAAGTTGGACATGAATGAAAAATAGCTAAATAACAACAAAGCAATATGAGATTAAGTATAAAAACAAATTACAAGGAACAATTAATGTGGAGTGGGACAGTCAAGGAAGGTGGCTTATAGTAGGACTAGAATTAGACTTTGAAGAAAAAATAGGATCTGTCTAGGCAAAGAAAGAGAAGGAAGATATTCTAGAGTAAAAGGATAGCATGAGCAAATACTTGAAGTTAAAAATGAACATGATAGGTCTGGCTATGATAGGTACATATTGGGTAATGTGAGGGATAAAGTTGGATAGGTAATATGGAGTCATATTTTGTAGACCCATTTCATTCCCCAAATATCAAGGTAAAAATACGAATACCTGTTCATTATAAATCTTTCAAAAGATAGTGGAAAGTTCCTGGCAAATTTAAGACTTTTATGAAGCCTATTTCCTGATGATATTTATAAACAAACCTCTCCAAGTCAATTTTAAATATGAGCTGTCTAGCCCCTATTATTTCTATACTATCCTAGGTGTAAGGAGGATATATTGAAATAATTGTGTTTATTGAATATTATTAAGTTCACAATAAAAATAATTTTTTAATAATTACTTCATCCAAACTCTGAAGGAGTTCAAAATTAATTAATTTAATTAAGGGGTTGATTAACTCATGACATAAATTTACCCGTGGTACAAACTAGGAGATAAACAAACAAAAATATGTGTAGTAAAGACAATAAAGGCTCTACGAATTAAAAGAAGAAAGAGGTTAATTAGTGCCAGGGGGGTCAAAGAAGCATCATGGATGAGGTGGTGTATGAGCTTCACTTTAAAGAATTGTGTAGCAGCAAGCACCCCAAGCTTCCCCAGGGTTTGCTGCCAACACAGTTTCTTAGATCTGCTTTGTTAAATTCAAAATGGGTTAACAAGCTTACTTTAATCAGTCAAATATGTATTGTTTACCTAGTTCAGGGGGAAAAGGTCAGCACCCTGAACTTCACAATATACAGACAGAATTATCAAGACAGAAACAGATCAAGTAGACAGCTTTCCAAACTGTCCAACCATTACATCCATACCAAATCAACATCTGGGTTTTTCAAAGCAGGGAGTGGGAGGGGAGCCTCTCAACAACCAACGGCTTCCCAGAGTCTTGTATGATAAAATCATAGAACACTTCTCAAAGTGAGCCCCCCAAAACAAAGCTATACATCAGGGGCTTATATAGCCTTCTTCTGGCTCAGAGAATGTAACAACCTTTTGGCCAATCAAAAAGTATCTACTGAAAAACAAGCCTCCTTCCCCAGGCTCCAGGTGTACTTTAGCCTAGGGGCAGGGAAGATCTTAAAAATTTACATTCCCATTACAAATGGCAAAGTTGTTTGTAAGACCTCACTCTGACTATCCTGAATGCACTGAAGATGTATATTCATTGATCAACAGAATAATATATTTTGGTTTAAAAACATGTTTAGTTCTCATTTACATGGTTTTAGTGAGGGGACTTTCCTCATTTCTGAAAATGATAATTTATGGGATTCATTTTACTAGTCTCTAAAATTTTGGTAAATTGTAGAACCTAAGGAATAGAATTAAAATAACCAAAATAACTGGTCTCCGCACCCCCTACTCCAATCCCTGGTTATGTTTAATAGTCACCCTCTTAAATGACTCTTCCTCTTTTAGTTCTGTTTTAAGAGTATATGTCAGTTTTTTTTTTTTGCAAAGTACATTTGCTTACAAGGGAGGGTACTTATTGTAGTCTCTCACATTCTTTTGCTGCTCTATCCCTGCTAATGACGCTCAGCTCCTCACCCTCTGAAAGCCCAGACTATATATGGCAAAGGACACAAAGAAAAGGAAGATGGGAAAGGGAAGAGACGAAAAGCCTCAACTAGAGACCAGTGCCATAGAAATATAAAAACAGAGCAGTTAAAATTAAACAATAGCAATGGGCAAGAAATTGAGAGAGCAAGAAGAATGAGCAATGGAGAAAAAACTGTAAGACTGAGAAAGTCTCACCTGCACGGAGACCTGAGCGATATTAGCTTCATGTGGAATATCTTCCCACAACCCCTTTTGCCTGCAGATATCAATATATGCCACAGATTGAGGAGGATAGGGCACTGGAAAGAGGAATAAAGGAATAAAATCTATAAGCAGAAGCCAACTGAGAAATCATCTACTCTAACTCCTTTCTTTTGTGGATGAGGAAACTGGGTCCCAATAAAATATGAATTATAAATAATAGTCACATTTCAAACTCAGACCTTTAGATCCCAGAGCCACTCTTCTTTTCACTACGATATGCTACCTAAGTGCTCAGAAAGTTCGAAGGCAGAGTCAAAAGTAAACTCTTGGTCATCTGGTTTTCTGCACCAGGATCAAAAGGAAGTATTGCTAAATTCACCACCACTTCCAGTTACTTCCTTTGGCAATCTCAGAATCCACATCAATATCCCCATCAGTTGCAAATTGTCTTTTTTCCCTCCACAGGATAAAAAATATCCATCCCTTTTGCTCCATTCCCACCCTAATGCTACTACTAGACTGTTGGAATAGCCTAAATGCTCTCCCTGACTCATTTCTCCTTTTCAAATAATCCTCCATTTATCTGTTCCAATGATGTTGCTAAAGGAGATCTGACATGCGACTTCTCTACTTAAGAAATTCAGTGATTCCATATCACCTCTAGGATAAAATATGAACTCTTCTGGTTAGTATTTAAAGTCCTTTATGGTGTGACTCTAACTTATCTTTCTGGACTCATTTCTCATTATTTTTAGACATTCTATAATCCTGTCTAACTGATGTACTTTTCTTTTCCCTGTATACAACATACCATCTCCCATCTTCATCTTTCTGTATGTCTATAATTCTCTCCTTCCTCACCTCTACCTCTTAGAATCCCTAACTGTTCAAGTCTAAGATATTATATAAGAAATGAGTAGGCACCACTGGAAGTTCTTCCTTCCCCCTCTACTCTCAGAGGAAGGAAACCAGAATTCCTGCTACAATCTAAACCTTTCCATCAAGCCCAGGTCCCCCTTCCTAAAGGTAATGAGCCAGCCTCCTACAGCCCCCCAGATGTGAGGAGACATGGAGTCACCAGCTACAATTCTTCTGATAAGATAGATGACCCCTGGACCTTACTCATTTACCTGGCAGCTCACATTTTGAACACACTGGCATTGCCATCTGACCTGCATTGAAGTCCTACTATATCTCCTGCAGTTAGAATGTGAACTCCTTGAGAGGAGGGACTATCTCCCTTTAGTACATATATTGCCAGAGTTTATCGAAGTGCATACTTAGCACATAGTAAACACTATGGGTGGGAGACATTGGTTTATTGAGTGGTACCTGCTCAGTACTTGTATGTATCTGATTTCTTTCCAATAGAATTACAAACTCCCTTGAAAGCAGAGACTCTTCTCGTGTTTGTCTTTCTGTAATCATCAATCAATTATTTTTTATAAAGCTCCTAGTATATGTTAAGCAATGGGGATGAAAAGACAAGAGTGAAAGTCCTTGTTTTCAAGGAGTTTACATTCTGTGGAGATAGAACATGTGAAAATAAACAATAAATACAAAATAGATATAAGTTTATTTGAGGTTTGGGGAGAGCACAATTCTTTATACAAAGATGGTATTTAATCAATGATAGCTGTATTAAAATTGATTCTAGGGAGATATTCTATACAGCAAAGCTGCATACTTTACTAGAACTTTTGTGTTTCATCTCTGAGGAACCAAAGGTATGGAAATACTATAAGGATAAGGATCCCAGCATATCTGGGTTGTTTTTTACTCTGTTAAACTTGTATGTTTTTTCATAAATATTTACAGATCTAGGATCTAGAAGTAATCACTACTCTCCAAATCATAATTGGACTTTGGTTTCTAATCAGGTGGTATATAAAGGAGTCTAGTCATAGAAAAATGGTAAGAACATTTTGTCCAACAAGGTTCACATTTTTGTGGGGAAACTATCAACAAACATAGTCAAATATGAAAAAGGAATATTTAAAACATCTCAGTGATGGGAAAAAATCAATATTCTGTTTAAATTTTCAAAATATTTTTAAAGCTACTATATAAGCAATGCCTATATTGCTTTGTTATAGTCTTCTAAGGAAGAGTTAATAATGGTCCTATATTCTAATCACCCTACCATGGCATCACAGAGGAAAGTTGATAATTATAGTAATAGTTAAAATTCACAAGTCTAATGGGCTCACCAAAGGTGAGGAAGTAAATAAAAGAAATGTCCAATATAAAATATGAATTGGGTATGGAACAATTTGCTTAATTTTGCACAGAGAGCATCTTTATAGTACTTTTAGAGATAAGTCCTATGTTTCCAAAAGCTGGCCCCCAAAGTTTCCTTGTGATAGAGTAGAATAATAACTGAATATTCCAAAGAAGGAGAGAAATTACAGAGTTCCTGCCCTCAAGAACCTCGTGGTCTAATGAGGGAATGTGACTTATACCAAAATAAGTACGACACAAAAGGTTATAGGAACAATAGAGAGTCAAGAAAAGCACTGAGAAATTTGAGAAGTAAGAGACATGGGAGGAGATTCGAAAAGGCTTCAGGAATGGCATCTAATTTGGAGCTTGACGGAAGGGAAGGCTTATAACTTTAAAAATCTATTTTAAGTATGGGTGGTGGTGTGAGCAAAAACATGGGCATAGAAAATAGTAAGATGATTAGAGAGAATGGAGGGTAGTACAGTTTTGCAGAGAAATAAACTATATACAGTGAAATGAGAGTTAAGGCAGGACAGATAAAATAGTGCTAGGTTATAGAAAACCTGGAATGCTGAGTTTAAACTATACTTATCAAGCATTATGAAGTTCATAAATATTTTTGAACAGGAGAGTTATATGAATATGACAGTTAATTAGTAAGATTATCTAGATAATAGTGAGTTTTCAGAGTATGAATTAAGTAATAGAGGGACTAGAGAGAGAAAGAGAGAAAGAGAGAGAGAGAGAGAGAGAGAGAGAGAGAGAGAGAGAGAGAATGAGAGAGAGAATGAGAGAGAGAGAGAGAGAATGAGAGAGAGTGAGAATGAGAGAGAGAGAGAGAAACCTATTGGAAAGCCATTACAGTGATTTTTGTAGAAGGAGATGAGAGTCTAAACTAGGAAGGTTGCCTTAAGAATGGAGAACAAGGGCTGGATATTAAAAAAATTGCCGAGGTTGACCAAGAAGACTTTTCAAGTGATTAAAAGTGTAGGGCAGGGGATAGTGGACATGGTAGAAGTAGTGAGGATTTCTCTAAAGTTGTGATCCTGAGCGACTAGGAGGATGATCTGAACATTAGCAGAGAAAGGAGCATTAGCAATGAGGCAGGTTTAGGGATAAATCAACCAGTCCATTAATCAACAAATATTTCCTAAATCCCTGCAATACTTGTGCCAGGCACTAGTTATAAAAAAAGACAAACATGAAACATTGTTTTAACAAGAAACTTACAATGAGGAAGATGAGCTGAATTTTACATTATGCCAAATATGTATTTCTCACTAGTATCAGGGAAAAAGCATTTCCCTTGCTGTTAAACGCTGTATTTCTCTGTGTATTAAAGCACATTTGTGAATTTATGTATCCTTCTGTCCCTCATTCCTAATTCTGTATGTGATTAAATTGACTTTTTAAGCCTGTAAATATTTCATGAATATCATAACTTTTTATTAACTATGAATACATGTAAAGAAGGTTTCATTCAGTTTTTTCTTTTAGGTTACATATTTGAAGTTAGAGCTTTCTGAATAACCTGTGACTCAAAACCAAAGCTCTAGATTTATTTTGACCACGTTCAGTTTTAAAGACCTCACAAAATCCAATTTTGCTCATGGCTCCATTCAGGATTTCCCCCTAAGGTCAGTTTCTTCCACTTGAGTTCCCAGTCTAGTACTCAGGCAAACAATGCATTGGACATGGGACAGGTTTTATTTACCACCTTCTCTAGGGCAGCTAAGTGGCACAGTAGATAGAGTTCCAAGTCTGAAGTAAAGAAGACTCCTTTTCCTGAGTTCAAATTTGACCTCAGGAATTTACTAGCTATGTAACCCTGGGCAAATCATTAACTATATTTGCCTCAATTTCTTCATTTATAAAATGAGCTAGAAAAGGAAATGGTAAACCATTCCAGTATCTTTGCCAAGAAAACCCCAATGGCATCACGAAGAGTCAAGTATGACTGGAAAAAAAAACAACTAATTGAACCACAAAAACCACCCTCTCTCCTCAAAATCATGGACACATACAGAATCTCATCTATAGTCAAAATACTTCTCCTTATCCTTACTGTGGGCATCTATTTGTAGTGGCAACCACACTGGCATACCCAAGATAGCTGCTGGCACAGGTTCTTAGATATCCTTTACTAGGATAGCTGTTTAAGGGATCAACAATCTTTTTTAATTACATTCACTAGTTCAGGGGAAAAGTCAGCACCCAGAACTTCAGAGAAAATATAAGCAGAGAAATAAAGACCAACAGACAGGGTTCTGACTGCCTTAATCAACTACATGCTTTAGATACATCCCTGCATTGAGAGAGCCTTTACATCTGAGAAGTCAGGGAGCTCTGAAAATATGGCCACTCAGAATCTCCCAGGGAATCACAAGATCCTTAACATATGTGAGCCCCCAAAGAAAAATACCAACTCAGAGTATATGTGCATGTATATATACATATATGTACTTCTCAGAGCCAGAAGGCATTACAACTCTCCTAACTTAGTGCCTAATTAAAAATTAGCAAAAGGTGTGAAAGCCTTCCTACAAGCAAGCTTCTCCTAAGCAAGTTACCCTTAATGGGCTCCAGCTGAGGCCAATTAATGGGCAGGGAAGATCCCATTAACATTACATTATCTCCCTTGGCTCTTCCAATCCTAAAGTACTTGTACTAGCATCTTAGGGTTGAGGGACTCCTGTGTTCTATGCTAACAGGTAAAAAGCATTCAGGTTTCTGGAGAATCAAGAAGTCCCCTTTAGATTTTCAGAGCCACATAACTCACAGTACTACTGAAGGATAAATGCCATGTTTGTTTATCTACAATATAGCTATTCAATTTGCTATTCCTTGGCTGCAGTTCCAACTTCTATATGGTCAAAGTACTTCTTTCCTTGATCCATGAGCCTTGATCAAGAAACATGATGTTTTCTAGGAAGCTCAATTTAATAATTCCTCCGGTGCTCCGATATTGTTACTCCATTCCTGCCTTTGCTTACATTTCATAGACTAAATAGTTCCCTCCTAGGACTATGTAGTTTTCTATTACACAGAGGTCTCTAAAGGGTCATAAGTACAGCAACCAAAGACTTCCTACCAAGGAAACAAAAGTTGTGTTTGTGCAAGCAGCTTCTATTTCCATCTCATCTTTGGTTTTATCTACTCATTTATTTCTTGCTTATCAGTCTTACATCTAAAAGCCAAATCCAAGAGCCTAGGTCACTATGAATAAACCATCCATCATCTTCAAATATATTTTTATTATGAAAATAAAATTAAAATAATAATTATATTAATATTATATTATATTTTAAATTATATTTTTATTATATTTTAAATTATATTATATAATAATATAATTTAAAAAAAAATAAAAATAATATTAAAAAAATTAAAGGACCAATCAGTATCTAAAACAAATCAAGTTCAACAATTATCAAGCAGACATTATCATGCCAGAACAAAGGAGCTAACTTTGTCAGAAAGTTAATGTGGTCAAGGCAATTACATATCACCTTCTACATCTGAATATCATATATAATTTTAGTTAAAAGAAATGCTAGGACTTTAAAGAGGATGATGATGTTACTGCATTGCATCTTGATCTACCTTATTAATCTATGGGTTGTTGTTTTTTTTTTTAATTCAAGTGTGAAGCCCACTCCAGAAAGTACTTTATAAGTACCTGAGGAGCAGGTTTATGAATTGTAAAGGAATCAACAATTTAGTGAAACTCCACCACACAGTTACTAAATAGGACTACTTGGACTATTCTCAGTTTCCCTATCCAAACCCAATATATCTTGAAGTTCTTCTCTCTATTGTCTACTCTTGTATCATCTCCATGAATCTTGTATACCACTTTGAAAGGAGAAGCACTTATTAGGCACATAACAAATACCTATTGAGAGTTGATAATACGTTTCTTTTTCTGATCATGACAAAATAAATATGAATTGCACTAATGAATGCTGACATTCTTTTCAATTCTACATTTTTTATTCTGTTATATAGAAGACCTGTGATGCTATTGTTGTGCAGAGAATAAGAGGGATATGAGACCTGGGTTCAAGGTAAATTTGGGTGTGTATTTACTGATCAAGTTCGAAACTACCTGGAATATAAGCTCAAATCAGGCAGCCCTGAATTGGGGTACAAATAGTGCTTATAAAGGCTAAAAGCACAAAAAACACAATTGGGGAGGGGAACTAGAATAAGCAATGACTCACAGAAGCCAAGAATTGTCATTGGTTAGATCTATAGCTCAGGGCTAATTTGGGAAGATGGTGCAAGGGTACAAGAGTGTCCCTCCCAGAACAGGGTGGAGGGTACAGGGTGAATGTGAATGGGTACGGGCTAGGATCATGTTCTGGGTAAAGGGTTTGAGGACCCTTCTTGGTCAGCAGGAACATAAGATGGTGGTCTCTTCTTAAGATAAACTTGTACCATAACCATAAACTTAATAGGTACCAAATTAAAAAAGAAATTTTTTTCTTGATCTCTAGAGCAAGAGTGTGAGGTATTATGTGTAAAATAAACTGGAGACTACACCTTGGGCAATACGCAGGACTATACCTTAAGCTGTTTCAAGCTATTACAGGGTGTAGGATAGAGACAAAGAAATATATAAAGGAGCTTAATGGTAGGCTTCAAATCAGGAGATGGGTGATTTGGGTTTGGTCACAACACTATCTTATAATTATAGAATAAAAATTACTATCTAATCTTGATTTAAGTGGAAAAAAAAGTGTAGTAGTATAGAGGAGAAGAGAAGAGGGCCTAGGACAGGACTCTGGGGAACATCTAGGTTAGATCTGGAATTGGATCCAGCAACAGAAACAGACAAGGGGTGGTCAGATAGGTAGGAGAGAAACCAGAAGAATAGCACACCAAAAACCTAGAGAGAAGAGAATATCAAGAACGAAGTGACCAACAAAGGCCGCAGAGAAGTTGAAGAGAATTAAGACTGAGAATATGCCATTGGATTTGGTGACTAAGAGATCATTAGTAAATTGGGAGAAACAAGTTTTGATGGAATAACAAGATAAGATGCCAGAATGTTAGAAGTTGAGAAGAGAGTGAGAATGAGAAAGTAGAAAGAGAAACCAATTATAGATGGCCTTTAAGTAGTTTAACTAGAAAGAGTATATATAACAATAGTTAACAGGTTTAGAAGGAGCAAGTGAAGGTTTTTCAGGATAGGGGAAACATGACCATGTTTGTAGGCAATAGCAAGTAAAGTCAATAGAGAGGAAGAAATTAAAAATAAATGAAAGCGTGAGGTTGACAGAGGGGGCAATCTGTTGGAGCAGACAGGATGAAATGGGATCACTTCAAAAAGCAGAGGAATTCGCCTTGGTGAGGAAAAAGGTCACTTCCTTATGTGAGACAGGGGTAAAGGAGGAGAAATGGCTGAAGGCACCTGAGTGATAGATGAGAAAGAAGAGAGAAGAGGGAATTCATGGCAAATAGTCTCCATTTTTCCTGTAAATATAAGGCAAAGTTCTTAGTTTAGAGCGTGGGGAGAGGAGAGGAAGATTTTAGGACAGATGGAAATGTTAAGAAGAACTGCTGTGGAGAGTGCAATAGTGAGTTCATGGGGGGGATACAGTAGGATTGCCTAGCAGTAGTCAGGGACCAGTTGAAGCTATATAAATTTATGGTGGACCCATACAGAACAGTCACATGATTTTCTCCACCTTTATTAACCCATGTAGGTATAGGAGCAAAGGCATAATCAATGATATAAGGGAGCTTGGGATTGAAAAGTGTAACATAAAGTTTAATTGGGGTACTAAGGGGTCAAAATGGGGAGAAAAGAAAGAGTGACTATTGCAGGGGAAATGGTGTGAGAGAGAACTGAGGAGTCAAAGATTGGAGATCCCAGTGAATATGAAGAGCAAGGTTATCTAGAGGAAGGCAGAAGGAGAGGTGAAAAGAGAATAGATTATGGTTAGACATAGGGATTTCAGAATTCTTGAATGTAGAAGTGGTATATTTGTGGGTGAAGGCAATATTGAGGCTATGTCCATCTTTGTATATGGCTAAAATGGAGTTGAAGGAGCAGTTCACGGAAATTAAATAGCTTGAGGAACCAAGTGGTTAAGGCATTTGAGGGAAATTGAATATGTATGTTGATGTTCTCTAGTATGAGCACAGGAGTTGGGGAGAACTGTCTAGAATTTGTTATTTCAAACAACAAGTTCTGTTGATCAAATCTACATATTGACAGAGATAGAAATGAAAGTACATTTGAAACGCCAAGATATATAGTGGATAAATTTAAAAATTAAATACCATGCAATCTATTTTATAAGCAACTAAGAGAAAGGATTTAAGTTTTGGAGGAATTAAAATTCTAATAACTTAGAATTACTCTAAAGCAATGAAAAATAAGAGAAAAGAGTGGTATTGAATATTTATATGAGAAAAAGAGCTCAATTTGCAATGCCAAATTATATATCATACATGTTTGGAAAATGGATTTTTTTCCAGAATTATAAAAATTTCCAAATAGATAACGAAATGTGCAGCGATACTTTATACAATGCCACAAGTCATGAAAGGTTCAGAAATGTATCCCAGAGGTGAAGATAAATATGATTCAATGGACTGGGAATTTGCCTAATTTAAATACTATTTAAAATCTATGGGTTCTTTCTAATAAAGCATAGATTTTGAAAGATAAAAAAAACCTGACTCTCTCTATGAACTACTAGCTGGCATAGTAGATAGAGTGCTACTTTTGGAGTCAGAAAGACCTGAGTTTACATATTATTCTTAAATAGCTAGTTACTCTACTTGCCCCTGTGTAATTATTTTATTTCTCTGAGCCTCAGTATCCTCAACTGTAAAATGAGAATAATAATATCAGCTATTTTCATTCATTGTAAGAATCAAATGCAACAACATATGCAAAGTAATTTGAAAAGTTTAAAGTGCTATATAAAGGCTATTTTGATTATTAATAATATCCATTGTAGGAAATGCAGTTGCATGATGAAGAATTAAAGAATTTGTTTTGTAATCTTGTGAACTCAAGGCCAAACAATTTAAAATAAGTAGTTGCAGTAAGTAGATATATTATGTATGAAAAGTTTTTTAAGATGGAAAAAGTTATGAGAGATCATATTAATAAATTTAATTTTATTATTTTGTGCTACAGAATTTACATACCACTATAAGTTTTTATTTAAAAGGAGGGGATAAAAATCAATATGAAATTAGTAAATAACTATAAGCCTAACAGTCAAAAGCTTACATATGGATGGATTACAATTCAACAAAGTGAGAATGAAAGAATCAATAAGAATATAAACACAACAATAAACTAAAGACAGGAAATATGTCTGAAAAAGAAAAGACACACATAGAAAATTGGAGCAGGAAATAAATCTGAAAAAACAAAGACATACATAAAAAAATTAGAGGGTAGGAAGAAAGTTACTATGCATCTTAATTTAAAGCAGAAGTTACAGTCATGTTATCAGACAAAGAAAAAGGAATTAACAGCAAAAGAAATAGAGGGAAACTACATCAAGTTCAAAAGTATCATAAACAATGGAACCATATATTAAACATACATACATACACTAAATAGAATAGCATCTAAGTTCAGAAGAAAAAAGCCAATTGAATTGACAAATGACATTGTAACACAAAAATTTTATGAAACTTTAATTCCCCTCTCTAAGAAATGAATAAATTTAAATATAACATTAAAAAAAGTAACATATAGAATAGGACAAATTTTTGAAAAACTTAGACCTAAAAGTTTTATGGCATCTTCTAAGTTGAAGCATTTAATAAATATATATATGTATGATATATGTATATATACATATATGCTTATTGTGTTATGTTTATTAATAATATTTTATATGATTTCCTTTTTATTTTTGCTCATAATTTCCATAGACCCCAGCTTAAAATATATTTTTGTGAAGGTAGCATCTATGCTTAGGCAGTCTTATGCAAATATAATTTAAACTAGGACCTAAAGAAATTATAAGCAAAAATATAAAACATCATTGGAAAATAGAATATAATAAACATAGTAATCAATACAGAAAACACACAAATGCATACTTAAATGGATATTTAATAATGGCATCTTGAAAATGAGTAATTTAAAGAAGAAAAAACATAGGAACAACAACTATGTAAGACAGAACCATTATGATGAGAAAATAACACAATTTGGGGGATTTGGCAAATTAGCTTCAAAGAAAATATTATCTACCTGAAAACGTGCATTATCAAAATAAGAAAATGATTCTATTCAACAAATGAACTGGATAGGAAAGTAAAACAAACTAGAAAAACAAAAATGAATGAATGACTTTATAAATAAATAAGTGAATAGGTAACTAGATAGACAGACAGATAGATAGATAGTCTGAAAGAAACACAAGATAAGAAGACTTTAAAATAAAAGGAAAAATGCATAAAGTAGAAAAGACACAAATGATAAGCAAAACCAAAATTAAGTTCTCCAAAAAGACTGACTGAATCTTTAGTCAACTCAGTATTAACTGAGAGGATATTTTAATTAATAAAAAAGACAAATTCACAACAACAAAAAAAATGATTATACACAATCATGTGCTAGCAAAACTGAATATTTGAAGGAAATAGATGACTATTTGTAAAAGTATTAGACAAATTACCAGACCATGAAATAGAGATTTTTAAAAACTGAGTCCCAGAAAATGAAATTGAATAAGACAACGACAAAATACAAAAGCTAGGAAGGCAGAGGAGAAAACCTGATCTAGGCAAATTACAGGTGAACATTAGAAAATTTTTAAAGAATAATTAATATTTATTCTATAAAAATAATTTCTAAAAATTGAGAAATAAAGCACTTTACCAGATTCCTTATTACAAAACACTCTCACCAATACCTGAACTAGAACTAGATAGAGCCAAGAAAGTGAACTATAGATCGATATTACTATTTCCTACTGATCCAAAAAATTTCTCTCTCTCTCTACAGATACATACATACATATATATGCACATACAGATCAATAGATATAAATTGAGATATATAGTATATATGTTTAGTATATGTAGAGAGAGAAAGAGAAACATATACACAGATAAGTATAACCAAAACCAGTATTCATCTTGATAAAGATGAGCTACTGTTGCAAAATGGTTCATCATTATGAATTTATTTGCATTAAAAAAGAACAACCAAATGAAATGATTATATTAATTTGTCCCCCTAAAATCTTTTTTTAATTTGACATTTGTGTTGATGTCACAAAGAAGTTAACATAGAAGGTATATTTTAATATGAAAAGGTGCATATTTAAATTCCAATGTTAACACTATTTGCAGTGGAAAAACCCTGGAAAATTTTCCTATGACTACTAGGTAAAAGCAAGCATGTCCCCTCCTCCCATTATTATTTAACCTGGCTTAAAAAAAATTAGATCAGGGGAGTGAAGGGGGTGGAAAGGGAAGGCAGCTAGGTGGCACAGTGAATAGAGCACTGGCCCTGAAGTCAGGAGGACCTGAGTTCAAATTCAACCTCAGACACTTAACACTTACTAGCCATGTGACCTTAGGCAAGTCACTTAACCCCAACTGCCCTGCCTTCATCCCTCCAAAAAGACAAAAAAAAATAGATCAGAACAGTGGAATACAAGAGATAAGCAAGAAAAAGAAATAATATTACTCAGTAGTCTGTTTGATAACACCAATATGAAAATGATAGATAATAGTACCGATTTAATAAGAACTTATTGGAAAATCCAAAACCAGTTTACAGAATATACATTTAGTGCTCATTAATAGGGTAATGGCTGAAAATGTTACGGAATATGAATGTGTTGGAATATTATTGTATTTTAAGAAATCACAGGGCCGGCTAGGTGGCACAGTGAATAGATCACCGGCCTTGGAGTCAGGAGGACCTGAGTTCAAATCCAACCTCAATCACTTAACACAAAAACTAACCATGTGACCTTGGGCGAGTCACTTAACCCCAATTGCCCTCCAAAAAGCAAAAGAAAAAAATCACAAAGGGGATGATTTCAGAGAAACCTAGGAAGGTTCTTATGACTGATGCCAAACCAAGTGAACAGAAAACCAGGAGAAAAATTCATACAGTAACAACAACATGGTAAAGAAAACTAATTCTAAAAGACTTAGGGATTGTCAACAGCACTATGAATTCTAGAAGACTTATGATGAAACAGGCTATCCAAGTTCTGATAGAGAAGTAATGTCCTGAGGGTAGACTGAAAGTTATTTATATTTTGACATGGTCAGTTTTTGTATTTGTTTTGCTTGACTCTACACATCTGTAATAGTGTATTTTTTTTATGCTGTCTCCCAACCAGTGGGTTTGGAAAAGTGAGAAAAGGTATATCTTTGTTTGAAATATAATTTTTTAATGCTTAAAGTAGTATCTTACACCATATTTTGCAATAAGTTCTAAATAGATAAGTGAAAAATATAAAAGATCAAGACATTTATGGAAATTTATGGAGTTGCCCTTCACAGTTATTGCAAGGGAGGGAATCCTTAACCAAAGATGTGATATAATACATATAAAATAGACAGCACTGATTATAGGCATTATTGAACTATATTTATTTCAGAAATCTTTGGTAAAAGGGAAGATACGTTGTATCCCTTTTTGGGCTTTTCTTGGCAGTAAAACTGAAGTCATTTGCCATTTCTGTCTCTAGCTAATTTTACAGGTGATCAAACTGAGGCAAACAGGATTAAGTGTCTTGCCCATGATCACACAGCTAGCAGGGGTCTTAGTCCTCTAGGTTCTACTTTAGATTTATGAGATACAGGCACTAGTATTCTGCATGGGTCTTATATCTATCATATATCAGCTGAACAGAAAAAAAAGAAAAAAAGACATGGGAAGCTAAATGGCACAATGGTTAGAAGACTGAGCCTGGAGTCAAGAAGTTCAAATACAGACTCAAGGCACTCATTAGTTGTGTGACTCTGGGCAAATCACTTAACTTCTGTTTGCCTCAATGATTTGGAGAAGGGAATAGTAAGTTACTCCAGTATCTTTTCCAAGAAAACCTCATGGACAATACTGGTATTCTATGGTCCATAAGGTCACAAAGAGTTGAACATGATTGAAAAACAACAAATGTACCAAGTAGCATAATTTCTAAATATTAAAGCTAAGCTAATTACAAAGAGAAATAGTAAAAGTTTATAAAGGAATAAAAAATGAATAGTTGAATAAATAGGTGGATGGATCTATCAATAGATCAGTAGATAGATGATAGATAGACAGATAGGTATAAAAAAAGCAAGAAACAAAGATATTAAGGACATAAGTAGAAATTTAGAAAAAATATAATAGATTTCTATCAATAACTGAATAAAAAAAGAAAGAATTGTATATATTTCTCAGGTGTTCATGGCACTCTTATGAAAAAGACATAAAAAGTTTAAAACAATAAAGTAGAAATATAATTATTTATTAACCAAAATATAATAAAATTATATTAAATAAATGGTCACTTAAAAAGTACTAAAAATCAACCGGAGACTATGAAGTTGAATCCTAAAGAATTGTTTTGTCAAAGGACAAATCATAAAAATAATAGATAATGTCTTTTAAAAATTATTGATTTAGTATATTATTTTCCCCTGATTATACATAAAAACAATTTTAATTCGTTTTTTAATTTTGAGTTTCAAATTTTGTCCTTTACCTTCTTTCATTGGGAAGGGAAACAATTTTATATGATTGTAAAGTGCAGTCATGCAAGACATATTTCTGTATTAGTCATACTATAAAAGAAAAGGCAAACCAAAAAAAATACCCAAGAAAAATAAAGTTTAAAAAGTATACTTTGATCTTCATTCATATTCCATAAGTTCTTTCTCTGGGGAAGGATAGCATTTTTCATTATAAGTCCTTCAGAATTGTCTCGTATCATTGTATTGCTGAGAACAGCTAAGTCCTTCACAGTTGATCATGAAGCAATATCGTTGTTACTGTATGCATCATTCCAGGGCACAAAAAGTACTTCTGGTCACTCACATACTAGAGCACAAGTCAGGAAAGGAGTAAAAACATCTCCTTTTATCTTACCACCTTGAAAGAACTGAAAATTTACAGGTCACAAGAACTATCTTTGAAAACAAATGTTCAAAATCCCTGAAGCTTAGGACAATACATCCACCCCTACCCTCACTCCACAGGAAACAGAGTCCTACCTTGAAAAAGAGTTAGAAAGTCAAGTATTTGGCTTGGAAAATGAACAAACAGCATTAAAAAAATAACTCAGACTATATAATCTTACTTTGGGGACAAAGATCAAAACCAGAATAAGACAACAAAGTCAAAGCTCCTACTGACATCGAAAACCTCCAAAAAAAAACATGAATTGGTCACAGACCATGGAAGAGCTGAAAAAGGATTTTGAAAATAAAGTAAGAGGAGAGGAAAAATTGGTAAGAGACATGAGAGCGATGCAAAAAAAAAAAATCATGAAAAACAAATCAACAGCTTGCTAAAGGAGGCCAAAAAAAATACTAAAGAAAATAACACCTTGAAAAACAGACTAAATCAAATGGTAAAAGTGGTCCAATGAGCCAATGAGGAGAAGAATGTCTTAGAAAGCAGAATTGGCCAGATGGAAAAGGAGGTCCAAAAGCTCACTGAAGAAAATAATTCCTTCAAAATTAAAATGGAGCAAATGGAAGCTAATGACCTTATGAGAAATCAAGACTTTATAAAACAGAACCAATAGAATGAAAAAAAATAAAAGACAATGTGAAATATCTTAAACATTTTAATAATAAAATAAATGAAATCACATGGTAATATGCAGGATTTTTTTTGACAAAATAACACATTCAGTTCTTTAAAACCAATTCTATAAAATGTAAGAATCAATGAACTTGTCCTTAAAATCATAAATAGTACATATCTAAAACCATATGTAACAGAGATAAACCAGAATCCTTTTTCATTAAAATCAGCGGTGAAACCATTGTCACCCCTTCATTTGGACAGAGTGCAAGAAATTTTGGTCATAGTACTAAGACAAGAAAAAAAGAAAAATTGAGGGGATAGGAAGATATAATGAAGAAACAAAATTATTGATTCAACAGATGATAAAATAGTATACTTAAAGGAAATTAAAATAACACCTAAAACTAATTTAAATAATTAACAACTTCAGAGAACTTGCAGGATATAAGAATAAATTCCCACAAATCATTAGTTTTCTATGTTAAATGATCATACATTATGACCAATTGGGTTTTATATCAGGAATGCAGGGATAGTTTAACATAAGGAAAGTTATTGACATAATTAATTATGTCATTAATAATAGTTATATACAAATTTATGCATATATATATGGTTATGCATTATGAAGAAGAAAAAGCTTTTGATAAAGAACAATATTTCCATTAAAAATTCTTGAAAGAATTGGTATAAATGGATTTTTCCTTAAATTGATAAAAAACATTTTTTCTAAAACCATCAGCAAGCCTTGTTTGTAATGGGGATAAACCAGAAGCTTTCCCAGTAAGATCACAGGGTGAAGCAAGGATGCCTACTGTCACCCATATTATTTAATATTGTATTGAAAATGCTAGCAATAGCAATAAAAGAAGAAAAAGAAATAGAAGGAATCAGAATAGGGAATAAGATAATAAAACTATCTCCTTTTGCAGATGATACTATGATATACTTGGAAAATCCCAAAGACTCAACTAAAAAGCTAGTTGAAATAATAATTTTAACAAAGTAGCAGGATATAAAGTAAATCCATATAAATCATCAGCATTACTATATATCACAAAGAAACATGCAAGAGATAGGAAGAGATACCCCATTTAAAATAACTCTAAACAGTATAAAATACCTGATAGTACATCTGACAAAATAATCATAGGAACTATTTGAACAAAATTATAAAAAAATTATGAAATAAAATCAGATTTAAATATTAATGTTAATTGTTCATAGATACACAGTCCCAATATAATAAAAATGATAATTTATCTAAAGTAATTCATATATTCAATGCCATCTTAATTAGATTGCCAAAAAATTATTTTACTGATTTAGAAAAAGTAATAACAAAATTAATTTGGAAGAACAAAAAGTCAAGACTATCAAAGAAACTAATGAAAAAAGAGTAAAGGAAAAAGGTTTAGTTGTGCCAGACTTTAAACTATATTATAAGGCAGTGATTATCAAAATTATCTGGTACTGGCTAAGAAAAAGGAAAAATGTATCATATAAATAGAGTGGACATACAATTTACAGCAGTTAATAATATCATAACCTTGTATTTGACAAGTGTAAAAACTTAAGATTTTGGGAAAGGAATTCATAATTTGGTAGGAAGAAAATTGTTGATAAACTGAAAAGTAGTATGGCAGAAACTGGGCATAGACCAATATCTTACACCATCTACCAAGATAAGGTCAAAATGGGTACAAGATCTAGATATAAAAAGAAATATTGTAAGACAATTAGAACACGTAAGATATTACCTATCGGACTTATGGATAGATGAATAATTTATGAATAAAAAAGAAATAGAAAACAAAATTGAATGTAAAATGGATTTTGATTACATTAAATTAAAAGCGTTTTGCAAAATAAAAAAATGTAGCTAAGGTAAAAAGAAAAGCAGAAAATTGAAGAAAAATGCATGCATTTTCTCAGATAAAGGTCTCATATCTCAAACATATATAGCACCTTGTCAAGTCAACTAGGAATAAAGGTCATTCCCCAATTGATAAATGGTCAAAGGATATGAACAGGCAGTTTTCCAATGAAGAAATCAAAACAATTTATAGTCATATAAAAATGCTCTAAATTATTATTGATTAGGAAAAGGTACATTAAAACAACCTTGAGATATCATTTTATATTTATCAAATTGGAGAAAATTATTAAAGGTGAAAGTGACAAATGTTGGAGGAGATGTGGAAAAATTGGTACAGTAATTCATTGTTTATGGAATTGTGAACTAGTCCAACCATTTTGGAAAGCAATCGAGAATTATGCCTGAAGATTTATTAAATTATCTATACCCTTTGACCAAGCAATACCAATTCTAGGTCTATTTCCAAAGATCAGTTGGGGAAAAGAAAAAGAACTAATGTGCTCTAAAATATTTATAGCAGCTATCTTTGTGGTGGCAAAGAAATGGAAATTGCAGGGATGCTCAACATTTGGGGAATGGCTGAACAAGTTGTGGTATATGATTGTGATGGAATACCACTGTGCCATAAGAAATGGTGAGCTCAATGATCTTAGAAAAACATGTAAAGACTTGCATGAAATAATGAAAAGTGAAATGAGCAGAACCAAAAGAATATTGTGTATAGTAACAGCAATATTGTTTTAAGAACAACTTTGAGCAAATAAGTGATTTTGACTATTCTAAATATCCCATTTAACTACAAAGAACATATGAAGGAAGATGCTATCTGCATCCAGAGGGGAAAAAAAAAAACTGATAAACAGAAGTATGTATAGAATGATTTTACATATATTTGCATGTATGTACATTTATGTCTAATAGTAACCATCTCTGGGAAGGAGGGAGAGAAGAAAATGGGGAAAAAAGAAACTTGCATGATAACCTTATATATTTAAGAGGAATAGCAAGATGTACATAATAGATTTGCAATTACAAATGCAATTTTTTTTAAATTATGCTATATTATGTAAATCCTTTTTTATCCCATAAATTAAGTAGAAAATGAAAAGAAGAAAAGTAGGAAGGAGCATTTTATGTTGATCCTGGAGATAATTAGGAGCCACAAAAGCTTACTGAGTGGGGATAAAGGGTGTGGGGGTGAAGCCAAGATGGTGAAGCAAAAGCAGGTTCTCAACTGAGCTCTTCCCCAAGGCCCTCCAAATACCTGTAAAAAATGATTCTTAAACAAATTTTAAAGCAGCAGAACCCACAAAAAGATGTAGTGAAACCAATTTCCAGCCTAACACAACCTTGATGGTTGATGGGAAAGGTCTATTGTGACTGGCTCAGAGAGAACAGTGCAGCATGGGCTGGCTGGCACAGACCAGGCCCCAGGAAACCTGGAGCAGGCCTTGGGGACTGAATTGCTGGCAGCTGAGGTGGTTTCCAGACTTCTCAACCCACAAACATGAAAGACAACATAGAAGGTCAGTGGGAAAGGTCTGTCAGGCCTGGGTGAGAGAGGAGCACAGTCTAGTCCTGACCCCAGTATAGCCTGGGGCAGCAGTGGCAGCAGCTCTCAGCCCACAGACCATAAGGGGATCAAACAATTGATCAGAAGGAGATTACAGGGATCTTTTTGCTGGCATCGAGGCAGGATTCTGTTGCTTTGTCCATACTAGGATCTGGATCACAGTCTTAGATGGAAGTCCTGGGGTGTGAAGGAGCACTGGCATAGCAGAGCCTGTGGCAGCAGTGAAGAGGGAACCCTCCTCACAGTTCCAGGACAGAAAAGAGTGCTTGTAGTCACTCACTGACCAAAGCACAGGCCAAAAAAGGAATCAACACTTCTCTTTTCATCATACCACTTCGGAAGAACTGAAAACTTACAGGTCCCCAGAAGTATCTTTGAGAACAGCAGCACAAAACCCCTGAACCTTGGGATAGTACACCCTAAACAGAGTTTCACCTTAATAAAGAGTTAAAGTGAAGTAATTGACTGGGAAAATTAGACAGACAGAAAATTAAACAGACAGCAAAAAGCCCCTCAGACTACAGAATCTTACTTTGGTGATGAGGAAGATCAAAATAGGTATGAAGAAGGAAACAATAAAGTCAAAGCTCCTACATCTGGAGCCTCCAAGAAAACTACGAATTGGTTTCAGATAATGGAACAGCTTGAAAGGAATTTTAAAATCATATAAGAGAAGTAGAGGAAAAATTGGGAAGAGAGAGTGATTCAAAAGAATCATGGGAAATAAGTCAACAACTTGCTAAAAGGAGACCCCTGAAAAAATGCTGAAGAAAATAACATTAAAAAATAGACTAACAAAAATGGCAAGAGAGGTCCAAAAAGCCAATGAAGAGAAGAATGCTTTAAAAAGTATACTGGCCAAATGGAAAAAGAGGTCCAGAAGCCCAGTGAAGAAAATAATTATTTAAAAATTAGAATGGAGCAAATGGAAGCTAATGACTCTATGAGAAATCAAGAAATTATAAAACAAAACCAAAAGAATTTAAAAAAAGAAGACAACATGAAATATCTCATTGGAAATCTCACTGCAAAATAGATTCAAGAGAGATAATTTTTAAAATATTAGGATAAAAAGTACAACAAGGTCAAACTTTCACTTTATAATATTCACTTTGGAATCTGAATTGAGAATCGGTTGTAATGAGGAGGGGTTTGAAGCAGGGAGTCCACCAAGAAGGCTATTAGGGAAGTCCAAGTGATGAGAGGTGGTAGCAGCTATGGGAATGGAGGAAAAGAGATATAAAAAAGAGATATTGTGAAGGTAGAATCAATAAGACTTGACAACAGATTAGATATAGGTATGTGCAAAAGAGAAGTCAAGAATTACACAAATATTTCAAACCTGTCATTGGGAGAATAGTAGTGTCTTCTAAAGTAAAAGAGATGTTTAGAAGAGGAGAGAGGGATTTAAGTGGAAAGATGTTTTCTGTTTTGAACATGCTCAGTTTGAGATATCTCAAGGATATCCAGTTTGGGATGTCCAAAAGGCAGTTGGTTATATCATACTTGAACTCAGGAAAGAGGTTATAGCTGAATAGATAGATCCAGTAATCATCTACATAGATGCTAATTGAAACCATTGGAGAAGATGAGATCACCAAGCAATATTATATAAACTATAAAATAAGAAGACCCAGGACAGACTCTTTAAAGACACTTATGATTACTGGATGTGGCCTATCAGTCAATAAGCATTTATTAAGTGCCTATTATATACCAGCCACTGTGCTAAATGTTTGGGATACCCACAAAGGCATAAGATAAGTCACTGTTTTTTTAAGAAGCTCAGTCTAATGATGGAAACAAAAAGACCAATTATGCACCCAAAAAAAGATATATACAGGATAAATTGAAGAAAACCATCTGAGGGTAGATTCTAGCATTGAAAAGGATTAGGGAAGACGTCAGTTCTCATAGAAGATGCAATTTTATATAATATTAAAAGGAAACCAAGAAGCAGCAAAAAAGAGAAAGGAATTGTCATTTAAGTAAGAGAAAACCGGAAGAGAGCAATGTTCCACCAACCTAAAGAGAATGTTCAGAAGAGGAAGTCAATAGTGTTAAAGGCTGTAGAGAACTCAAGAGAAACCAGCATTCAGAAAAGGCTATTGGGCTTGGTAATTAAGAGATCTTTGGTGACTTTGAAGAGAGTAGTGTCAGTAGAATGAGAACGTAGGAAATCTGTGGAGGATTTAGAAGGGAGAGGAGATGAAAGGGAGTTACCACTTGTTTATGACATTTTCAAGAAGGTGGTGAAAGACACTCGATGATAGATGTCAGGAATGGTAAAACCAAGTGAGGGTTTTTTAAGGATGGTGGATAAACTATGTTTTTAGATAACCCGCAAGAGCAAGGGAAACTTAAAATTGTAAAGGTCATCAAAAGAACACAGATGAACATAAAAATGCATGATCCACTTGCTGTACTAGTGTATCCACAATGCTAGAGTCTCAATCACCTATGCACATTACTGAAGAGTATAACATGTACATCTGAGAGTTTAGAATATCGCATTCAATAAATATATCTGCCTTTGGCATATGCTGATACTTCTAATTAACTTCCTTATTCCACTCCTGCCTCACATACTAACTAGCTGTGTAACCCTGGGCAAGTCACTTAAACTCTTTCTTCCTCAGTTTCCTCAATTTTTGCTAAATGAAGAACAAATAGATGTTAAATAGAGCAGCATTGCCATCACTTCTCTAGCATTATACTTCATACCACACTACCTCTCAAAGGTAAATTTACACTTAAAAGTTGACTATATATTCATAGTAACCAAGATAAATAGTCAAAGCACTTTATTTTCTTTTTTTCAGATTAAAAGCCAAATAAGAAAGAAAATATAAAATATAGTTATTTTCTGGAATTTAGAAATATCCAGCCAAATCTGTTTTGTCCTAGTGTGCAATTAATTGGGCCATAACATTCCCAAAGTTATTTCAGGTGGGTCCTCGCCACCAGTCAACACTATTTTCTGTTGCCTCTACTAATGGACAAAAAGCACATAGTCCTTTTTGCCTCAAACTCATGCATGATTCACCTTCCTTTCCAATTCCTGTGATCACATAATTATTGTCAGTGCTTTTGTTGTTGTGCTAAAAGCCCCCCTGTTTGCACTTAAGGGCACAAATTAATAAAAAAAAGTTTTCTTTGATCCATATTTACAAGTTATGGCATGGAGAAGCTGTGGTTGGCCCATAAAAATGGACCTTAGGGCTTTATATAGAATACAGAAAACCTGTGGTCATACTTAATTTGCAAACAGGCTGCCATTGGCCTCAGGATCATTTTGTTGTATTCCATGAGAGGAAATGGAGATTTCCTAATCTGCTAATCAGTTTTTGGCTCTGGGTCCAAGACTGAGATTTCAGTTTGTCTTTTGTCTGGCCTTACACAAGAAATAGGGTAGAAGGAAAAAAAAGTTAGGGTTTGTACATGAGTGCCCAGTTACACTGAAATACAGGTTTATTTTAAAAATGAAGTTATTTGTGTGTAATGAGGAACTGATCAATGAGGTCCCAGCCCTCAGAGCAGTGCAATATACCTGCTGCCAAAACATGTGGAGTTTTGGTTGAGACTACTTCTAGAAATATTTGAGACTACTTCTAGAAATATATGATGGCAGAGCTAGGGGCCTATCTCTCTCTGATTCAGAATATGTTCAGGTATCCTGACTGTCTCCTGTTGGTTTACTGCAGAGTGATGAAAAGCCTTGATTGACTGCTGAGACTGAACTGATAGCACATACAAAAGCCTAGAGCTAACAAAAGAATGCCCTCTTCTCTGGTGATGAGTGAGGAAAGGACTGCTCTAAGTGTCTGGGAGGGGAAAAGCTATTATCAGAGGAGGCTGCCCTAGTCTGATGATTACTTTTTATTCATAGTGGCCTCCTTTCTCTACCAGGCCATTATGCTTTTCTGCCTTTTTTGTCTCTGTTGTGTTTATTCTTTCTTGATCTTAGGAAAATAAGTTTTGGGAATGAGTTCAAAATAACTTCCAAGGGTCCAGAAGTGGGAGTCCATAGACTGCTGAGATCCATAGCATCTGATCCTGAACAAAATCCCAATATAGCACATATAGGCTCCAGGATAAAGATCATTATGGCTGGCAGGTTAAATTCACAGAGAAAGAACTATTCTTCCCTTCAGATCTCAAGGTACAACTCTGAAGGGTTTTTCCTTCCATTAGTAACACTCACAAGCCCCCACCCAGTGTATCCCTCCAATAATAATGACAGTTAACATTTACAAATATTATTTAATCAGTGATTATTGACTCATAGTTGATGACTCTTCAAAGTCAATGAACAAATTGGCATCAATTAATTTTTACAAAGAATTATTTATTGCAAACCTAGAGCAAGAATCAAATATGAAATCATTGACCTCCAAACTCAGAGTCCACTTTTCATTGCAACCTTGGTTCCTGCAGGCCTTGTCAACATCCTCCCCTCCTAAAAGTTTGCTTCTAGGACTGGCCATAACCAACAGAGGAGTCAACACTTTGCTTGCAGGTGTCTTACTTAGCTCCTGGTTTGATCCACTGATGGTTTGGGTTAAGAAGGCTAATCCTCAGGGTTGACTCATCACAATAATCAGCTGTTATAGCTACTTGCAGATTCTGCTATTAAATCCTCTCTTGGACCTCTGGTCACCGTTCTGACCTTTCAAAGGTCACAATGGCTGCATCTGCTCCATCCATCTCCAATACTCATTCACCTAAGATCAAGAAAGACAGGCAAAAAGACAGGACAGAACAGTGTGTTCAAAGCTACATGATGGTATGGTTGTAGAGATAAGGCAACTAGAGATAGGCAGCAGGCCACTGTCACTTCTTCTACTATTTCTTTCTTGCTACCCAGAGGCTTATAGCATTTCTTGCCTCTTTTTGCACCAGGGAAGATAGTAGTCTTTCATCACCTCAAGCCTTTTGTAAGCACTGAGTGCCAGCTCAACAGCCAATTAAAAAGATTTCTTATCATCATACAATAATCCAATAGGAAATAGGTTACCTGAATCAGGAGAGAAAGGATCCCAAACCTTCTACCATACATTTCCACAGATAATATTACTACCATACAAATTGGCAGCAGACATTGAGAATACTCTAAGAATTGGTCTTGACCAATTGACCAGGCCCCATTTTACACTCATCAGTAGAGTGACAGCATACCTCTTTATCCCCACCTTACTAGTTTGGAGAGTTAAAATTTATACATACAGAATATTTATTAATATCATATATTTATATTTATTCTATATTTATTATCATTTTATTTCACTTGTATTATTTTAATATTATTTATAATATATTATTGTCATATTCATTATATTTATTAGTATTATATAAAATTATATGACATATCATATAATTTTACATATATAACCCATATTTATAAATCATATAATGTAATACAAACATACATACATGTATATATTCATATGTGTGTATATTTCATATATGTGTATGAATGCACACATACACACTATCATATCTTTTGTGACACCTTTTTTTATCCACTTCTAGCATGGAGTTGACATGTCCAGTAAAAAAAATAAACACTTCAAAATAGTTAGTTAACTGAGATTTAATTATACAATACTACTGAAACTTTGGGAAATTTTTAGTTCCTAATTTATAATTTCACCAGTTAAAGGAAGTCCCCTTCTTTGCCATAGTCAACTGTCTTTATTAGCAAAGGAACTGATCTGAGGCCAAAACATTCAGATGGTTAGCCTAGGTGATGAACTAGTCTGGCCTCTGGAGATTAAATGGATGTTATGTTGCTTTAGACTAGAAAATAGACAGACAGTTCATTTCTAGATCCACCATACTTAAAGCCAGGAGTTCTTACCCTTTTTGCATCATGGACCCCTCTGGCAATATGATGAAGCATATGAATTCCCTCTCAGAATAATGTTTATTGTCTATATTCATAATAGAAGGAAATACTATATTTTAGTTAAAAGATGGTAACAGTAAATATGTATTTACATCCAAATTCATGGACCCCCTGAAATCTATGCACAGGCCCTTTTGGGGAATCCAGGGAACTCAGGTTAAGAATCCCTGCTCTAAGCAAACCTTTTCACTTTAATAAGACATGTTAGAATTTGGATTCTGCAGTCACTGTCTTCAACAGAGAAACATTAGAGTTACAATTTGGCAGCAAGTCTACCCAAAGATCAGTTCACCCTAAGCATAGCAATGCTCGGGAGTTTGATTTTCATTATAACATTTCACTGTATTATACATTGTGTGTGTATACACATTTCATTGTATTTTTAAAATGTTCACATTATTTTAATATTATTTGCCCAAAAAAGCTTCAATAAAATGCTATGGAAAATTCCACTAAATTACTTCTTCTGTGTCCCACCATGCTGTGAAGTTGACTTTTGGTTCTTGAAAACTATCATAAAGGAGTACAATCTCTGGCAATTCCTATCAAAATGAAAATGAAGATAAAGCCCATGTCTGGTAATAGACTATATATGTCTGTTATCCTCAGTCTACCTAAGTCTGGAGAGGATGATCAACAGGTTATCTAGGGGCTTAAGACTTTTTTTTGGTCACAGAAAATGTCAAAGACAAGGTTACAAAGGGACTATAATCAGGAAATTGAAGAAATAATAATAATAATAGTAAAATAATGATAATTATAGCTAGCATTTATAGGTACTTTACAGTTTGCAAACTTCTTTTTGGGTCCTTGAAGTATTGAAATGAACCCTATTACATCAATGAGTGCTGTTCCTTAAAACACCTCCATTGATTTAGAAGGAAATAGCAGGAATAGAGTTCCAGTTATTAAAAAAAAAAACATCTAGGTCTAGCCAAGCTTTAATAAGGGACAGATAGGTCATGTAAACAATCACGAAGGGCAAATACTTACTTAAGATGAATATACAGTTGGCTAGGATATGCGTTAGGTCTACCACCCATAGCCTATTATGTTGCCTACTCAAACCTACTTCTGTATTCAAACTTCAGTATAACCTTCTCAATATAAATTCAGATACTAGAGTACCAATGATGAAGATATGGTCATAGATCATAGATTCAGAGCTTTAAGGGATGTTAAAGAGCATATACTCTCACTCTTTCATTTTACACTTAAAAAACTCATGCCAAGAGAAGTTGTGGCTTCCTGAACATCACACAGATAATATTAGAGACAAGATTTCAACTTAAGTCCCCTGAATCCTAATATGAGTTCTTCTCACTGAACTATATCATTCCCCTTCATTTTCAGTAAATAAAGATTATCCCCAATAAGTAATAAGACCAAGTTTATCATGTGTTATCCCTTAAAAACTATTAAAAAAAATGGAACCAATAACTTCAAAAGGATATATCTTTCCTAAAATTTAGTGAATCTTTTGTGAACCTTCCATAAGAGAATTAATTACCTCATTTTACAAAAGGAAAAATTCTTTAAAAAGAAACTGTCTGGGGAGAAAAAGGAATTAATATTGTCCAGGAAGGATGGTGGAAGGCTACAGTGTTTTTTTTTAATATTTGTTGAAATTTTATATTAAAAGGAAAACATTTTATAGAAAAATACATCCATATTTACCAATGCCTAGAGGTTCCAATTAATATCCATCTAATTACAAAATATGATAACAAAAAGGAGAAATTATATTTCACTTTGAAAATTATAGGAGAATTACATTAACTACTTTGTGGATATCAAAATCACAGTTTGTACAATATGGTTTTAGAAGACATTATATTGTTATCTACAGTGATAAAGAATTGACAAATATTTTGGAAGATAATTGAGAAAATCGGTTTCATTAAATTTTTTTAAAAGATTTTTTGTCATGAAACATAAATATTGAAACAAAACTAATCCAAAGTATGGCTGTTTCTTTCATGTTACATTTAATTTGTTTATCATGAATAATTTTTGACTTTTTATAAACTGAAGTGTTCACTGGAACATAAATTCTCAGATTGATAACATAATTTCAGATTCCTCTAAATTTAAAGCAGTACACAATTAACATTTCTAAAATTACTGTCTCATATGTAGTATCCTCAAAGGGAAAAAGTCATTGGTTTGGTAAAATTCAACATATAAAGAGTTAAATCTTTTGGTTTCATCATTCACTTTAAAGAAAATATTTGGATTTTTTTCCAATTGCTTGAAGATGCATGGGGATGGAATATATTAGTTCCTACAAAGATTGACTTTCTTTTAAAGTGATATGTTTTCAAGGGGCTATTAAGATAATATTCATTTATAATAAGTGTATTGTAAATAACCCCCATTACTATTGAGAATATATTTGTGAATACTATGAGAGCTCTTCATTTGCTTCATTCTTTGCATTTCACAGGATTCTATGAAAATTAGCTTTATGCTTCTCTTGCATTTGAAAAGCGTTGCTATGCCCTCTTACCACTCAGTAATGGAATAGTTAACTTCAGTAAGCCCTTTAAGGACCATTACATCCTCCAATTTGTCTCCCCCAAAGTTTTTTTTTTTAATCTACTATGAAAGAGTTGCTGTATCTATTTTTATTAATTCAGGAATGCCAAAAGTTATGGCTATTTGAAAGTAGAAACTATGTTTTCTTGAAAATACTTCCTTTGAAATGGTTATTGCCATTACAACTAAAACTAAAATGAGCCATTCTGATATTTCTTTTGATAATTCTTTCTTAACGAAGTCTATAATTTATTTCTGTTTTCTATAAGATAAATGAGTTTAATCAATTACTACAAGTTTTGTAAAAGCAGCTTCTGTTTAATGTGTTAATGCAAGCAGAATTGCTATATTTAGGAAATAAGGTATATATTTGAGATCATGATTTAATATTTTATCTAATATAATTCCTATGATTTCAATAGCTTACTTTTCAAAGAAAAAAATCAAAATTTAAATTGTAACAGAACTTAATGAACTTTACATTTATTAACCATCAGACAAATGTAACAGTATATGTGTGTATATATACATATATACATATATTTGATCCATGTTTATGAATTCATGTCTTAAAAAAGAAAAACAAATTTGTGGAAAAGAGATGAAGAAACATATCTCCGAGAATTTGTGAGTGAGGTCCTATTTTATTTTTAATCATTAAAAGGCTTCCAAAACAATATTGCAAGTCAGTTACTTCCAGCTTCAGAGAGTTCAATTTAATAACTCATGGGGAAAAAAAGTCAACAATAACAACAACAAAGAACACAACAACACTGAATGTCTTTCTTCTTGGCAAAAAGAAGAAAAATTATAGAAGTGGCATTTTGCAAAAATTGTTTAAAGTATATATTCCCTTTGCACTTATTATCAGAGATTCTGTAATGATCTTGTGAGTCCAAACATGCCCCTATACCAGCCCTAACTAAACCATGAGCCAACATCCGAGGGAGAAAGTGGTGGTATATCAGAAAGGGAAACCAGAAGACAAACTCAAAATACAGGTTGTCTCGAACTTTGTGTATGCCTTATGGCCTTAGGCTTTTTTCCACTGTAACATTCAAATTCCTGGAAAAACAGCTCAGTGCTGTTCTACACTTCAGTCCTTTGGGGGTTAAAAAAAAGGAAGGTAGCTATGAACTCTGTTCTTTAAACTAATGGACTCCCTCTTCCCCCTCCCAGTACTCCCCTTTCCCTGTCCTCATAGCACCCTTTGTCTACTTTTATGAATTAAAACATGCACACATACTTGCACACACAGGGAATCCTGCCCATTAATTAAAGGACTTGTCAGCCCCAATCCTAGATTCTTACAGTGCAGGAAATGTCTCCCCTTTTAAGTGCAAAACCATAACATTACCATTTCCCCAAGTGCTCTCTGTTTTAGGCTGCTTTCCTAATTAGAGGGATGATAACAGCCCTACTGATTGGCATTATAAAAGCACTAGTTTGGCTTCATCTGTCCCAGGTGTGCTGTGTAATTTTTTTCTTCTCACCGTTTCAGAGCACTACCTCTCTCCTTCATTGTTCCTTAAAGTTTTCATCTGAGGAATTAATACAGATAAAAAGACATTAGAAGAGAAGCTCCTCTGCCAAAGCTCATCACTGAAACCTTTTATCAAAAGTACAAACTATACAAGTTAGGTGGTTTTTTTTTTTTTACCCTTTTGTTTCTGAGGGTTGGGGGGGGGGGGGAGGAAAGCAGAGAAGGGGAGGAGGGGAACACAGCTCTGTCAATGGGCTGAATGCACCATTAAAACTGGCGTCACTACAAAGGTTATTGCAGATCTAACTGTCAATACAGTGAGTAGAGTGGAGTCCGGTAAGGGGGGGAGCTTTGGTGAGAAAGAGATACTTTGATATTTTGGAATGTTAGAAGGGTGAATGTGAAAAATTGGAGGTTGGGGATCTAATTACCCAACCATAATTGGGGGCTAGGGAATAAGTTGCAGTCCTCTCAACTCACCGCAGATCAATTATGTTAAGAGAACATCTGTAAGTAGAACTTAATGAGGTCCATTAGAGCAACATGTACAGCCTCCTCTAACAGTACTTGTCAGCTTCTTGGATGAGCTGAAGGAAGCTGCTAACTAGGGACCTGGTGAGGTGTTTAAATACGGGAGGAGCAGAGCTGGCCCACTCAGGTTTGTGCAGTTCGGGAAGAAAGTAAGGAAGAGAAGAGCAAATAAAAAAGATAGGCAAAGCGAACCTAGGTGCTCATTGCATTTGTGAGACTGAATTTTGGAGAATGATGGTGGAGTTAGGGGGAGAACTAACTTCATACTTACCTTGACTGAGACTTTTTCTTTTAAATTGGACTCTGAGCATATGATTTCCTACCCTTACCCTTCACCCCCACCCTTTTTGCTGCCCTAAAAAAGACTGCAACATAACAGCATCTTCTTTGGGACGCTGCAGAAATAATTATTGCAGGGGCATACACAAAATTAAACGGAAGTGCATTTTAAAGCTGAGAACTTGAGGATATATTTAGAAATATATTTTCCTGTGGAAGCTTTCTTTTGAGAAAAGGTAAGTTTTACACACCCGGTTATCACTGCCTCATGCCCTGCCCCCTTCATTCTTTCATCCCTCCCCCTCCTTCAAAGGCATTAGAGTTAAGAATATTGGATATGGCATTCTGATTTTTTTAGGGGGTTGGGTGGATTAAATAGTCTTATTAAATGGCAAGTATGATGAGCTGCTACAACAGAGCTCAAGCCTTGTAACTAGACACCCCCCCCCCCCAAAGTGTCTCTTAATAGCAGTCCTTTTGCAAAGGTTTCCTAAGGATTTGTAATTAAACTGGCTAGTTTACTCTCTGGAAATGAAGAAACTGTTTGCCTGGCTGGAACCAACCTTTAGCTTGGCTGAGTAAACAAAAGCACAAATTCTTTTTTCACTTTTTTTTTTCCTTTCACAGGAGGGGTGAGGCATGGGGGGGGAGGGCGGAGAGCAGGGAAAACAGGGGGTTTGCTGAGGGTTAATGGTGTTTTTTGCAAAGTGTCAGCAGAAGATGATTAAATTCCACCTCTTGTTCACCAGATCACTTTGTGTGCACTTGTATATTTCATTGTCGGCAACTGCTGATGATCACATCTGTGCAGTACATTAAGTGGCAAGCCTCTTCATCTGCACGGGTTTTTTTCCTGATGATTTTTTTTGGTGAATAATTCATATGATTATGAAGAGAAAAACTGCTATTTTCTATCTCTCTCTTATGTAGCACAGATTTAAAAAAAATCTTGCTGTAAATTGCTTGATTGGGGAGATAGCCTGCTTTCAAATAATTTAATTCATGACAAAACCTAATTACTGTCAGGTAATACCCTGTCAACTTTAATGCATTTCATCAGTCATAATGAAAAGAAGAGCATTTTATGACCCATCTAATTATCATTACATTTTAGGGGAAAATGAATGGCGTGGAGCTGAATGTTAACTATTCCATTTTATTCCTTTACACATGTGGTTTGGCATATTATTCACCAAGTTTCTCCCCTTTCTTGTATATAAATATATATTCCTGATTGGTGGGGGAGGGGGCAAAACAGGGAAGGAAAGGGAGACTGGGGGATAAAGGAGGGGGAAAACACATGTAATTAGAGATCTGGGTGTTTGTCCCTTAAAAAAAGTGACAAAGTGGTTAATGTCTTTGCAGGTTGGTGTTGATATCAGGAATCTTACTGCCACAGTCCAAATAGAGTACTAATTACTGCGAATGATGTCACCGTAGGCAGAGGAATAATCCCATCATTTAATTAGTTGAATGATTTAAACAAAGATTTGCATAGATGCACTAATCAGTTGCCATGAATTACAGAGCAGCAGTTGCCAGCGAGGGGTAACAGATCATACAGTTGGAGGGAAAAAAAATCTCATCTCCTTGAACATAATTAATTTAATTGTCCTCATTAGCTGTACCATTTGTTTTGATTTTATTTCTCCCTTTCCCCACACATACTTCTCCCTCCCTCTTTTCTTCTTCTCAGTGCATTGGTTGAGAGAGAGAGTGAGAGACACTGCTGTGTTTTCAGAGTGGTTGTAGCAAAGGTAGGGTATAAGCAAGGAACTGTTCATACAGATGAGGTGTATGTGTGCTTGCATAAATAGGAGAGAAAGGCAAAAGTTGAGAAATCTGCTAATGTACAGATCAAATCAGCTGAAGGGGGTCGTATTAACCTGCTGTCTGTGATTTTTCAGTTATTTTTCAGGTTAGTTCTGAGTTTTGTTACTATTTAAAGGGAGAAAAGAGTGGCCACATGATAATTTCATCATAAATGGTTTTGGGGGAGTAGGGAGTGGGGAGGCTAAAATATTGGTATTATGAATTTTTATTCATTGAAGCATAAAGTAAAGCCCAAGGTCCATTTTTTTTAGATTGCTTTTTTTTTGTTTCTTTTTAAACTATTATTTCTAGGTTAAACTGATGGTGGGGAGGAGGAAGTTGGAAGTACTTAAGTGAATCTTGCTAGGCTCTTTAAAAACTTAGTGTCATTTAAATTTAGACTAAATTTTAAGCCTGACCTATGCCAGGGCTTTTAAACCCAATGAAAGAGAGTAACTTTTAAGCTTTGAGAAATAATTTCTTTTTTTTTTCTCCAGCTGCCCAACGGCCTTTCAAGAAGGAATGTGAAGTAAATGGGGTGGGGAAGGGGAGACGTAGACATTGTTGTAAATATTTATTTTTTAAATGCCTTCAAAATAAACCTTGTGCAGGTACCACAGCAAATTATTTTGAGAGCTTAAGCTTGTGAGTACCCCAATTGTGTTTTGACCAAGCTAGTAGTAAAGCGCAGAATATAGAGTACTTAAAAAAAAAACATTAGACTCCAAGACTTTTTAAGAATTTTAAAGTAAATTTAGGGAGTATATTTAGAAGAAAGGTGAAAGGAACTGGATGAATTGGGCCACAAGTTCACTGTAGATTAGGCCATTAGAATGAAGAGGAGGAGTAGCCTGAGAAGATAGGCAGGAAGAGGCAGGCCTGTGTGTGGCAGACCTACAGAGCAGAGAGTTTTCAGGACTATGAATGGGAGTTAGAGACCAAGCTAAAATATTGGTATAGATAGATATATAGATAGATAAATAGGTGTGTGTGTGTGTGTATGTATGTGTATTTATATATTTTTTTTCTCCCCACCCCCCAAATACTACTAAAGGAGGGTAATACTTTTCTGGCTAATTCTGAAAATCTTAGGTGACGTTTTAACTGTATTTTTTTTAATTTCCATAATTATTAGCTTCATGAGTGACTGTTGGGGACAGTTTGTTTTTAATGTAGCCAGCTGTTGCAAAATGTCCTGGTTATTCAAAGAAATTCTTATTATCTGCTACTCCCTTCCCTCCCCTCCCCCTCCCCCCACCTTTCCTGGAGTTTCATTTTGGATAGGCTGGGACCTAGAGGGTCCTTTTTGAGTTGATTTCTGTAGAGGTCACTTTTTTTTTCTTTTTTATTCCTTTCTTTTTTTTTTTTTTTTTCCGAGGGGTTGTCCCTGGTGTTTGTGTCTAGCATATGCATGTGGTTTTGCTGACTGCACTCGCAGGCTTGTAAATTTTCACCATGGGAAATTACCAACAAAGCCCAATCTGTCTCCTGGCTGCTTTGCACTTTCGGAGGGCGGCTGTACTTGACTGAGCTGCAGAACGAGAACACGAGAGGGAGCGAACGAAGGAGGGAGGGACGGGAGAGAGAAGGAAAGAAGAAGGCGGGGGATGGGGGTGAGAGGTAAATAGTCTTAAATCGGAAGGGAGCTGCTTCTCTATGGTCTTGACAAGAGCTGCCTGGGCTCTGCTGGCTCAGTAATAACTGAGTGACCTTTTCTTTTGCTGTATTATGTCTGGCTGGTAAGGGATTGCATTTTGCAGCTGATAAAGCCCTGGCTTCATTCAGCTTGGTTCCTCACACGCTGCTTAGGTAAGTTGTCTTGAGCCAGGACAGAGAAAGACAGCCGTGGACTGTAAGATACTAAAAGGAGGACACCTGTAGCTCAGATGTGGTCAACACAATTACTTGGCGGATCCTTGAGGACCTCATTATTTTAAACTTAAAGAATAGCGATTCCCTCCCCTGTCCTTTTTTTTTTTTTTCAAACAATGCTTCTTTTTGACCTTTCCCAAGGAGAAGAGCTACAAAGCAGCCACTGTGCTCACTGAACTGCCTCCCCCTGTATTGCTTAATTGAGAAGGTAAGTGAAGCAACTGTATACACAAGCTTGGGGTTATTTGTGGTGTGTGTATGTGTGCGCGTGCGTGCGTGTGTGTTATGTGGCTATTTTTTTTTCTGCCTCTCCTAATGAGGTATAAACTAGAGCCGCAACACATCGTCTTCTGCACTGTAACTTTCGCTCAAGCTGCAGCTCTGCTGAGACGATTTTGTTTAAATCATGTGAGGCTTCATTATTTTTATGATGAGACATGAAATACATGCATTCGGAAGATGTTGATGGAGGAAGGGGAGAGAAGCTCCTTTGCTGAACATCTCAAGTATTAGAGTAGATAATAGTCAAAGTTAACAATGAACTGCAGCATTTCCACACGCTTATTCTTTGTGGCAGAGAATGGGGGGGGGGGGGGGTGGAATTTTTTAGAGAATTTTAGGGTTCAGGTCAGTGGGACCGGGGATGGAGTGATGTGTGGATTTTGTTTTTGCTTTATGGAGTACGATTCAGTGACTGCTTCTTTTCCACCACTAATCCCCCCAATAGTTTAATTTGGACAGTCTTCGTTCTTCGTAACACTCGTTTCTCCTTTCTAAACAGATACAATAAACAGCATTCCCTTAACTGTCCAGTTCTTTCTGGTTACAAAGTATCTAGAGTGCATGGGTGTTGGGGTATGGCTGGAACCTGGGAAGGGGAAAGAGATTCAGTGAAATGAGGTGCACATGGACTAATAGCCCGATATTAGACTGATGCAGCACATTTTTAGAAGCTACACAGATTGCTATTATGAAATACAAGTCAGATTTATGATCTTTTTCATATTGAACATGATATGGTATGCTAACGCTGCATGTGACAGTTTAATCAAATCCATTTGTTAAAACGAAGCTAAAAGAGACCACTGGGATTATAGGATTACGGACAGAGTTAGGGAAACATGTGGCTTTGTCATTCGCCATCATTTTGAACGCTGCCACATTGCAAGTGGTGCAAGTGGTTCAGTTTGTGCGTGTTGTCTTGTCTGTCAACCCTTCTCCCTTCCCCCCACCCCCTGCCGATACTCCGACCCTTTCCCAAAGTGGGTGCACAATAGTCTGTTCTCGACTGTGTATCTGAACACCAGCTTCTCACTTCAGCCAAAGCAAAAGGGACGCTACCACTTTTCCTTGGATTACCAAATCCAATGAGAAGCTGCTACTCAGGCATTCTTAAATCAACTCATGCAGAAAAAGGAGAAAAGTTTTGGTAAGGTTACTATCCTGTCGTAGCTGTACTTTGCAGGAACCTGACTTTAATGTTCCTTTAGTTCATTTCTAAAGATATCTGAAATATTTTTGCCGTTAACTGCTTTGAAAGACTGCTGTTTAAGCCAATTAATCTTGCTAGGTGCAACAAATATTGCTACATTCTTTGCAAATCACCTCTGTGTGGCTGAAAAGACACTGCCACAAAAGAGACTGGAGTGTAAACCCAAAAGGAATTCTTTGTTATACTGTATGTATGTTTCTTATTTTTTGATTTTGCATGTGAGCTGCATCAAAATTGAACTCAGTCTTGCAAATCTCTTGTTGGCCTTTGCCAAGCACTAGCACTTTGCTGCCATGGTAACTGTAATTAAACTGATAAGAGTGGAAAAATGTCAGTATCTCTGAGCCTTGCAGCTGCATTGGAGAAAAAGGGAATCAAATTGGTTCCCAGCTCCATTGCTCAAAAAAGAAGGGGGGTTGAGAGGGTGGGGAGGAGGGAGTTGAAGGGGTAGAACGGAGTTATGCAGCTCCAGTCCCTGAGATATAGGGACATCTATTTGCATTGTTGTCCCTTAGGGGGCTACAGCCTGCAGGGATGCTCTGGGCCACTGAACAGAGAAAAACAAGCTTTTAGGCCCAATCCAGCTTTCAAATGGGGTTGGGGAGGGGTTGATTTGGGGATTGGAGGGGGTAAAGAAAGAAAATCTTTTGTTTAGTACCCCTCAGCAATTGAATGGCCTTGTTGGTCAAATTCTTTTCATCTGTGTCAGGGCTCCTAGGTATGGGACATGCATTCTCATTTTAGCATCTTCCTAACTCACCTCAGCTGTCAACCTGCTATATATCCTTACCTCTTGTTCCTTTCCCCTTTAGAGAGAGAGGGGGGGGGGGGGGAGAGGGAGAGAGGAGAGAGAGGCATGTTTAAGTGGGAAAGTAGTTTTTCATCTGGGTATATACTATTGGTTGAAAGGCAATCTCTCTAAGTGTTGAAAATCTCTTTATTAAAAAAAACCCCACATGTTATAGAGTTGTGGTTACTTTGTTGTGTTAACTACTATAGCTGAGACTTTGCGGATGAATAGCACAGAACAAGAGAGCATAATGGGGGCAATCAACCGTTAGGCTGGCTCACAATACAATCCAGGCAATTAAAAGCTCACCAGAGTTTAAATGAAATGGTTCTACTTATTTCTGAACACCATACTGCAGAGGCCATTATTTGTCTTTTAAAAAAAATTGATTTCCCTTAAACTGTCAAATAACTCGGAATAGCAGGGTCTCAGAGGCAATAAGAATTTCCCTCAGAACAATTTACATGCCAATCTAAAACTAGTTATGACTCCTGATGTGCTATAAGAAACTTGTGAAATGTTTCTTGGCTTATGAACATGTAACTTTACAAAGACAGTTTTTTGAGCGGTCAGGGTAATCTGCTGACTACTTTATAAATTCTATATATGTGGCAGAATAATTGTGAAATAACCATTTTCTACAACTAGCAGTTGTTGATTTATGTCTAGTTGAAATGTTTAATTTTAGGAGCAATATGATCCTTTTTAAAAGGAAGCCACACAAATGTAATATGGAATATCCAACTCCTGTGCCTAGGGTCATATAGCCTAATAAGTACAGCCATTAGCTGAATTCTGAGTGCTAACTTAAAAGTTAAAACAACAACAAAAACATTTTTTTTTGGAGATAAATAATCTGTTGTCTAGTTTTCATAAAGATTAGTTTCTACTGTCTGGAGATTTCTAAGTGAGATATTTGGCCTTATATTCTTTATGGCTGTAATATAACTGGGAAATATAGCTTAGTTATTTTTTTCAGATGGGAGTTTTCTCCTAATTTTTCTGGACACTAAGGCTCAAAAAGGAATTACAAACTGGGGAAAGTAGAGCAGTCTTTCTTTCAAACTTTTGATTCTACATATATGTATATGCCTCCGAAACCCAGAACCATATTTATTAAATTAAAATGCTTCCCCTATCCAGGTATTAAGGGCATTAGGGAATGTGCTGTGTTGTAATTGATGGAATTCATTCCCTATAGAACTGTACTAGAAATAACCAGTTACGATCAAAGAATCTTCATTTGATAGAAGTTCTAGAAAGTAAGCTTTAGCAGGACTACTAAGGGTTATGATTGATCTATCCTAGGTTCTTAGTTCCTTCAAAGGAGAGGAATTAGGCCACAGGGATACTGCCTGCTATTCTGTACAAAGAACTCTTAACTCAACATCTAGTCTGGAACTCTGGTTGAACCAAAAAAAAAAAAATTCAGTCGAGGAAGTTTCATTCTAACAAATGTTCACCATTCCTTAAAAAAAAGAAAATCTGTGCAGAAGTCTTCTCTTACACAAAGCTATGTAGATTATGTGTATCTTCTCTTTGCCTAAGTGATTTGATGTAGAATTTTAAAGGCTATGGCAGAACAGTTACTATAATGTCACTTGTAGAAAGTTGAAGAAAACTTATGTAATTGCGGAGGGTGGAATGGGGGATAGCTGGATATAGAATGTGGCCTTTATTTTCTTAAAGTAGTTAGTAAGAACATGTACAATTAGTGTAAAACATCCTTTTCTCTGCTTCCAAGTTTGGGCTTCAGTACTTTTGTGAAGCAATGAATTAGTGAACAAACCATTCAGGAGACTAGGATTTTAATCTTAGTTGTAACATTAATTAACTGTATGACCTCGGAAGAAGCCACTTGGCTTCTGGCCTCTGTTTCTTCATTTCACGTATTTGGGTTTAGTAGGAGGCTCCGCATAAGAGAATGGGAGATTTTTTTTTTCAGTTTAAACGTTCTATGATTTGGCTTTAGGGAGAGGGTATATGTTCAATACAAAATCAATTTAGGAAAAAGGAGGAATCTTAGAGGTGAGTATATTTTACTTTCAAGAGTATGGCCAAAATACAATGATGCAAGAGAACTCTGAAGGACTTAATGATGAAAAATGCTATCCATTCAGACACTGATGGGGTCTGAATACAGATTGAAGCATACCTTTTTTACTTTATTTTTCTTGAGGGTTTTTGTCTATGTTTTCTTTCACGATATGACTAATATGGAAATATTTTGCATGACTACACATGTATAACCTGTATCAAATTGCTTGCCTTCTTAATGGGGGGCGGGGAAGGAGGAAGGGAGAGAATTTGGAATTCAAAGTTTTAAAGATGAATGTTAAAAATTGTTTTTCCATATAATTGGGGAAAACAAAATACTAAATAAATTTCTTAAAAAGAGTATGGCCAAGTTATAGAACTGGATAGACGCCTCTTATTCATGATAACTAGTACCTGAATGTATAACATTTATGTAAAGAACTTTTTGAAAAATCTTGGTAAGGAGTGATTAATGACTCTTGTCTGTCTTCGAATACTGACCTTTGAGGTGAAAATGTAACTACAATTGGCCCTTCTTTGATACTGTTTTAAAGTATTATCCAATATTTTGTTAGATTTATAACTTAATATGTTAAAATGCATAGTTTATATGATTTTAATGTAGACACTGGTGGCTATACTCTCTTTTACCATAAGGACCACATATTGAAGTGTCCATTATTTAGGAATGTTTGAATCTTTAATTGATCTGTTATAAAATTCTGTGTCATATACCTTTTCCACTACTGTATGCCAACTGCTTTTCCCACACAGGGGGCACCCTACTCTCCTACCACCAAATACACATTAAGTGGTTATTTTAACCTAGCTATGTCAGATATTTCAAGATTGACACTTATGTACTGGAGGGCAAATTTATGTGTGGTGCATTATTAAGTAGATTTCTTTAAAAATTGTTTAGAATTTTAATCACATTTGCTCCCCAAGGGAAATGTTCTATTCAGGAGCAGAAACATTATACAATTATCTAATATTACTTAGCTTCATATTTATAACAGCTGCTTACCATGACATGAATACACTCTCTCACTGTCTTCATATGTGTATATATACACATACATGCATATACATATATAGAAATATACCTACAAATACATGTATATGCACATATACACATATACATATAAAATTTTTACCATTTGATATTTGGAAGATGAACTAATGGATGAGGAAATAAATTGAGAAAGGAAGTATAAAGTGTAAATGAGAGCCTAAGTCCTATTTTATATTTTCAGCAAACATCATTAGAATAAAAAAAACAAGACCTTATACTTTTAAAGAAAGCAATGCTGAATTTTTAGTCTGATTTTGGTCTTTGCTATCTTTTTATTCCATCTAATAGCTCCAGTTATTTGCTTTTTTTTTTTTTTAACTTTCTTAGGTATACAAATGCTCTCAGTCCAGCCAGACACCAAGCCGAAAGGTTGTGCTGGCTGCAACCGTAAAATCAAGGACCGGTATCTACTGAAGGCCCTGGACAAATATTGGCATGAAGACTGCCTGAAGTGTGCTTGCTGTGATTGTCGGTTGGGAGAGGTGGGCTCCACCCTGTACACTAAAGCAAACCTTATCCTTTGTCGCAGAGACTATCTGAGGTAGGCATTCTCCTTGTATACCAGAGGTGACTAGACTTTTAAAAAATGATCAAGTTTCATGGATTACCTCACAACATATCTCCCCAAGTGAATGATACTAAATTCAATCCTCAGAACTGTTCTGTGTTTTGGTCATGTTAACAACATAAAAAAATGACTACACTGGATATCAGCAAAATGTTGTAACCTGGTCTACTTAACTTGTAAATTCAGTTCTCCATGTCTGTTGAAATTGCCAGCAAATGTCAGTTGTGGATGTGTTGTGTATATATATATATAGGCACACATATCTTTATGTATGTATGAAATCATACATACACACAGATTATTTCAACAGAGGGAAAGGGGGAAATTAGATAGATTAAGGCTATGACAAACACACATACACACACATATAACTAAGTATTTGATTTTATTGAACCCTGTTTAAAAAAAACACAAAGGTTTGAGAGCATTGTGTGAAATTATTCTGTCACTGGTTATTAGTTGGACTTGAAGAATTAGTAACCTAAAGAATTGACCAATTATTCATCTCCCATATAAAGACAGTTTTGAAATTCTTAACCAATATTAGTTTTGAAGAACTTTTCTTGCAGTTTGGTAAAGGGTTTTAGTGTGCATTCATACATGTGATTCAGACTCTCCTTCCCCCAAATGTTATGCTGACTAGCACAAAAATAACCCTGAATTTTAAATACTAAACCTGCCAGTAACTCTATGAAAAGTAAGATATTAAAAGACTCTGTCATTAGCAAATGACATGTCTCCTGTAAGTAAAATAGCTAAAGAGATATAGGAGTGCTCTGGTGCCCTTGGTTATGAAGCTAGCAATCAGGTAAAACTTCATTCTAATAAGTCTCTTTCATACTAGAATTCCCTGCCCTTGGATAGGCACTAACTTCCAAAATGTCAGTTCACAAAGCACATTGCTCTGAGTTTCAGAAATGAGTGTGAATTGATTTTTTCCCCAGTTGAAAAACTACTGTATAATGAAGGACTCATTTGAAACTTCACATTGGCAATGGACTTAACGTGATGACTTCTTGTTCCTGTGCTGATGTTCTGGTGGGAAACTTAAATCAAACTGTTCTTTTAAAGCCCTGTCAGAAATACAACTTGATCAGTTAGTAAGGCTGTGAATTTATTCCCACTAACTTTAGTGGATCACATTTTTTAGGAGATTATAAAATTCCTATACACAGTAACCCAATCTCATTTTCACGCACATTCACTTACAAGTACAAACAGCATCTCATTTGAATTGGGGTCCCATCCTTAAAAATGGCACAAAAGCTTTCTAACTTTACCCAATACTTTGTTCCCAGGTCATGTAGATTATGTTGGGTTACTCTATGTTTTTACTTATTATGGTGCTGTGAACTTTTGATCTTCAATATGAATGTGAGTCTAAAAGTGAGAAATGACTATTTAAAATGCCTTAGTCAAACCTATGAGTAGCAATTTTGGCACCCAGAACTAAGCACTAATCAGCCATCAGATTAACATTTTTTGTCCTTTTGGTAGGTGAGGATGTAGTTATTCATGATATGAAAATAACATAGGAAAGAAAAATTCATTTGAATTGGAGGGGCAGTTAGTTACTATGGTAGCTCCTATCCTGATGAAGTAAAAAATGTTTTGAATTTTTGTACCCTCTAAATTCTGGTGCCCTGGGCAAAGAGCCCCAGTCACCACTTTATGCCCCAATTATAACTCTGGTTTCAATCTTTAATAATTACCAATGCAAATAACTGGCTGTTGTTTTAGATAATAGAATTATGTCTGTTTGCATACCTAAGATTTGAAATCTTGTTTTTTCTTCCCCTCAGTTTATTTGTAAACTAGCTTTATTTCCTGATCCTCTACCTAAAAAGTTTCTGGATCTGTTGCAACTTATTTATCATCCTAATAGTTTTGCTACTACTATAATAACAAGCAGTCACATTATTTAAACTCTTATCCATAGGCATATTATGCTCATAATATTTCCTAACAGTCTCTCAGATAAATTTACATTAAAATTCCTTAAATTAAACTCTTGGTTAACCTGAACAGGAATTATATGGACTAATGTACCATTTTTCGCTTTGAAAATTTTTCAAATTGGATACAAAGCTCCAATATCTAGTTCCTTTTTCAGCTAAAATTTTGCTACAAACAAAATTTTTCAGGATTACTTCTGGACAAAATAGCTCCAGATATAATAAAGCAAAATGAACATTATTGCATCAATATGAACTTAATTTGACTTTCAAAGAAGTTTTAACTATTTCCCACCCATGAATTCGTCAAATATTAAACATGGTATTTGACATTCAAGTTTCTTACTGCATACATTAAATCGTCTCCATGATTGACCTCACCATAATGGAACCCAAATTTTCTAGCTGTTTTAATTTCAAGCTTGCTAAATAATATAATGCTGTTTAACTTTTTAGCTTTTGAAAATTTCATTTACTTTCTAAAATCCTGCATCCTGAATGACTATATGGCTGTTTATCAGAATGCCATTTCTTCTTAACTGGTCATCACCACATTTAATAGCCAGTTATGTTAATAGCCTTAACATTTCAAGCTAGTTATTAAAGGAATATTACTACTTATTAAAACTGAACATATGAGTTATTAATAAAATGAATCTTTCAGGCGAATTAGTCGTTCACCTCTGACAATACAAACATAATATGGAAAAGACTGTGTGTGTGTAGATGTGTGTGTGTTTAAAAAGGCACTTTTATTTTAAAAAACACAGAGGTAACTTTTTGAAATATAAAACATGAAGTCTTACCTTGGGATATCTACACAGACACCAAAATTCTGTGCAAATATGTAATCTTTTTTGAAATCTGTAATTTTGAAATCTAATTTTACATTTGAAACAAATTATAAATATTTTTAAATATTATCAAATGAGCATCATTGAATACAGTAAAAAATAAAATTCAGTGGTGTTAGATAGTAGCACTATAGATCATTTGCTCTTTTGCCACATTTTCATCACTCAGAAGTATTAATTTAGTTAAAAACCAATGAAAATGTGATTTTATTCTTGTTTAATTTTCACTTCTTAAAAGACATTGCATTAAAGATTTTAGATTAGAAAATGTGGTTTCATTTACATAACATTGCTATTTTGGACTTTTCCTATTTTCCTATTTATATTTTGAGATAAGCAGGCTGTAGAGTACTTAAAACATTTATATTGTTGCTATTTTCTACTTTTCTAAATCTCCAGAAACTTATTTTTTGAGTGTGGGTAGTGATAAGATAAACCTGATTAAATGAATGTTATGTTGCTTTAGACTAGAAAATAATTAGATGACTGTATTAAAAATTGAAATTGTCACTACTTTGTATAAAGGAGAGGCAGGAAAGCTTAATCACTTAACATCTCCCCTTTGATGTATGACAAGGAGAAATTGTGGACTTCTTAGTTGTTGCTCTGTTAACTTCAGTATAGTCAGGGACTAAGGTTGTGATGACAGCTGGCAAAGACTCTCAATTTGAGAAACTCTCAAATGTAAAAACATTTGTAGGCAATAAAGTTATGGAGTCGTATTCACAGCTTCTTTGAATGCATAATTTTGTATTTTGGTGTATGTATGTGTGCATATATATGCTCATGGTACTTCCTGCACTGAAATAAAGGACTTCTGCACAAATAGGATAGATCTGGGTGGGAGGTGAACCTTAAGAATCTAGTTCAATTTAACATTATATATGTATGTACACATACATATAGAGACTATACATTCACATGAACTATCTTTTTAATGGTCTATCCTTGGTTTGTGTTCATAATGGTGAGATTCCTTAATTTTCTCCAACATATCACTAAATTTTTGAAGCCTTATCTAAGACATAGCAGAATATATCCCTCAAATAAATATTTTTTCCTTAAACTCAAAAAATAATAGATTTTGACTTCTGAAGTATTATTGCTTTCCATGCTAAGCCTATGGATCATATGTACCAATCAGTGTTGAATCATCAAGAACATTAAATTCTTCAATTCGGAACCTATATAGTTAAGAACTATAGGTGACCACATTTTCCCTTTCCTTTCTATAAAGTAAGATAAACTTGGAATGAATTAGAACTGTTGAGATATGTGTAACAATGTAAAATTAATTAATGTTAGCTGTCTAGCTCAATTTAGTTTTAAAGCATCAGTCCACCATTGTGCAAAAGGTTAATAACCATCATATAAAAGTATTTGTTTTAATACTAATTGTATATCAACAGTGGGGAATTAATGGATTGGAAATAACCTTGCTTAGTTTGTATTTCTTTTACAAATTACGGATTGAAATATTTAATGTTCATTCAATCATTATATTTAATGTTCATTCAATCATTAGAATTAGTTTGTGGCATGTGTGTGCTTGCATGCCCTCACTAAAATAGCAAAGCTGAAAGGAAAATGTACTTTTCAACTTAAGAAAAGTAAAAAGCATCAGATTCAGTATTCAGGCTTTCTGGCAATTTTGTTTTCTTTAAACCTGCCAAGTTATTTGTAGTATATTTCAAAGCATTAAGTTAATTTATAGTATGAGTTAAATCTCTGTGAATGCTATCTTACCAAGTAGCTCTTTGAAAGCTGCTTACTCTGCATATTATGGAAGCTATCTGAGTTTTGTGTTCCTATAAAAAATGGAAAAAAAAAAACAGAAAAAATGTTCTTACTGGAAAAACCTAACATATGCTGCTATTCTGTCTTAGGTAGAGATAAAGGTTTCTCTCAAATTACTTATTTATAAATGAGAACACTAAGTTAGGATTATTACTTTATTCTCAATATAACTGCTTATTTCTTAAAGTATTTAAAGTTCCTATTCTAAGAGTAACTCAATTCAAGAGCTCCAAAATAAGAAATTACTAATAATTAAGACTTTAAAAATTTGGATTGGCTTAAAAATAAATTGTCAATCTAGAGATTTTTCTACAGAATTATATTAATACATAAAATATTGCTGCTATTAATTTACATCACTTTATATGTCATACATGCCTTGATGTCAGGTTATCTAGCTGATGCTGCACAGTAATTTGATAAAATGTTGAAATAGAGTTAAGTAATAAGGTTAACTTTCTAACTTTTCCTCTAATCGTTGTTCTTTCCTTTAATCGTTTTAAAAAATTCAGTATTTGACTTTTGGAGGGTTTTTTTTTTCTAAAAAGTAGCATCATTGTTCTTTAAAAATAATTTTTTATTTTAAAATTGTAAACTACATTTCATGGAAGATTACAGAATCAGAGATTTTGCACATAGAGGGGACCTTAGAGGTCATTCAGTTCAATTGGGACTTTAGTCAAACTCCCTCATTTTACAGATGAGGAAACAGAGACCCAAATAATTTTAATAATATTTAGTGTAATCTCTTATTCCTCTGTACTCATTTGCTTCATCTCCTACAAAATTCCTATTATCATCACATTTAACCAATATAATTTTCCAAGTTAATGCCAGTATGAAATGTTTTTAAGCCTATGGAAGTTCACAATCTATTTGTCAGTTATTTCATAATTTAAGCATAATATTCTTTGAATTCTTTTCATACTCTTATTAATTTTTATAAATTCAAAATATTGTTCCAAACGAAAAAATATCAGGGTGGATTTTAACATTTATAGAATGCATCTTCATATGTAGTAGACTATATCACAATATCCCAGTAAACATCTAAATACATTTTATAAAGAATTTTCACAGCGTGCACCATAGGAAGAAGAATAGAAAAAACTAAATAAGCATAAGCAGTGGTCGTTTGTAGTATTTAATAGTAAACTTCTTGTCACATGGGTGGCTTCGGTGAGGAAGATAAAAATTTATTAAAATTATTGTTTAGGTATGTGTTTGAGTGCTTTTATAGCTTTTTGAACTTTTTGTAATATTCTTAAATATGCATTACATAATTATGAAATTTCGTCTTTTGAATGTAAAATACATGTTTTCTTAACCATAACTAGACATAGCATTCCACTGGCCTTTAGAAATCATAAAGTGTTCTATGCTCTTTATAGTTTTATTCATTTTGACTATAATCTATCCTTTTAAAATGTAATTATTAAGTCCAGATAACTTTCACATATAAGATACTAGTTAGATATATTGGATTTAGTAGGGAAAAAACACATTCCTGCTTCCACAAGTATGTTTAGGATTAAATACATCCAGAAATAACTTACTTGTGATTGCAAAATTGCTTATTTTGCACATGGTAAATATGTAGACTTCTGAGTTTAAGATTCTATTTTTGGATGTTTCTATAATCTAACAAAGTGAACACAGTGCTTTGTAACCTTACTGTTAAAATTGGTCAGCCCTTTAATAGAATTTAATGTTCTTTCAACAATGCAAAATGAAAAATAAATAGAATTTTTCTGTGTTGTGGTGACAAAAAGAAGCAGAATGAAAACAGTAATTTGGTAAATGTCAGATTCTAAATCTATCCTGTGAACTAAATAATTGTGAGCATAGCATAGTAAGACTTTGTTCTATATCAAGTATAGCCTAAAATATTTGTTTGATATAAATGACTATTGAATATTCCTTCATAAAATTCAGAAAACATATTAAGTCTTTGATGTTCCTTTCTGAAAATTCCTTAACAGTTTCTATGAGTTTGCATCATTCTAAGCTTTCTCCCTTTCTCCATGAAAAGGATTTGGTTAATAGCATTTATTGAATTAACATGAGAAATATAGAACGCATGAAACCTAAATGCTATTTTCCTTGGGAATTGATTCCAGTTTCATATTTTATATTTTTATTGCTGTTTATTGTTTTCTTATTTTCTTTGTAGTAGAATTAATTTATTATACTTAAGAAGTGACCACAAAACAGTAAAAATGTGACATTGGATTTCACTGTCTACATTTCTGTAATTTTTGCTGGTTCTTAACACTATTCGGGATAAGTGATATACTAATAAGAGCATATAGATACCTTTCTTATTAAGAATCCTATTTCCCCACTACTAAAGTAGAAAAATCATATATGAACAGCAAGAGATTAAAGCTGAGAATTAACCAACTTCATGAAGGAATGTGAAGGGAAAAGTTTGGGATGTTAAAAATCATGGTTTTACTCTTCCTCCACTGACAATCTCAAGTCTTTTCAATCCTCTTTGGTAGAATCTGGCACTTGAAAATGTGATGGTATCTTTTGCTAAGACATATTATCTAGTAATTTCAAACATCAGACACTCTGAAAGTGGCTGGTAAACATTTTCAGTAGAAAATTTGCCTATTTTTAAAAACTCAAATTCCTAAATCACCTTGTGATTTAATTGAATCAGATGTTATTGCTGCTTCTATTTCAGTGCTGTTTAATAGCATACTTGTTAACATTCCTTCCACTGTCAGATTTTGTGCTTAATAAATTCTCCCTACTTTATATTCTAGGAGAGTTTTCCTTTATAGTAGATATTTACCTTAGAAAGCATGGGAAGCTATACTTTTTAGCCATTTTAAAGCGAGATGTTTATATCTTCCTAATTTAATATTCCTTCATTCTGAAACTGTGTTTAGGCCATGAGTTTTCTTTACATTTTTCCTATTATAGAATCATATGACTATTAGCAAAGTTAAATGGAACTTTTGAATTATAATGTTTTGGTCTTAGAACCTTATATGTCAAAACATCTTGGACAGTCTTTTCACCCGCATATTTTCATAACCTTTCATGCAACTCTTAGTTTCACATATTGTTATTTTGTGGCTTTATAATTTTGTTTCATGGTGTTAAAAAGTTATACTACTAGGGCCACATAGTAGAGTCAGAGGGATAAATGCATACTTGTGACATCCTGGAAGAGATAGAATGTCTAAAATTAAACAAGGCAGTGTAGGTTTTCCATATTAAGATGATGTATATACATAGTGTTATTTAATATTGAAAACTTATTAAGTGGACTAACAAGGAAATAAACTCTAGAATATAAAAGTGGTTTGCAGAGTAGTACTTCCAAATTCAATTTTAAACAAAACTTATTGCTCATGGAGTGGGAATATCTTCTGTGTAAACCAGTTTTATTAATGAAAATAATCACTTGAAGTAAATATAAGCATATAATCTGATAAGAAATAATAATGAGTATTAAACTTTGTGACTTTTAATCATAGTCCAGGAACCTCAGAGAAAGAAATTCCTATCCTGCTTGTGCCACGAAACCACAACAAGGAACAAATACCAAGGATTGGAAAAAAGACTGGATTTTTATACTACTGATTGAGTTGAATTATTATTTAAAGGTTTATATCTTCCTCATTTTTCTTATAGCCTTTTTTTCTCATAATTTTGTTAACCCTCCTTAAATGAAAAGAAATTTAAAAATCTCCTTAAATTTTTTTATGGTTGTCATATATGCAACTATGCTTTTAAAAGAGATCTTTTTGCTATTGTTTTTTGAAGTTTTATGCTATTTTCTTTGCTCTATGACTTTTTTGTTGGCTTGCCAACAACAATTTCTTTCTGGAATGGAGCATGGTTAGGAGGTTTTGCTTTCTGTAGACTATTACTCAAAAGATTGCATTGTTGTTCATTTTAGTTAGATCCTATAATTTTTCCTATAAATTACAACCAATAGTTTAAGGATATCTTATGTACATGATTTCTATTATGTTTCTACTCAGATGCCTTATTATATTTTCATTCCATTTAGTCTTTGATCATAGAGTAGATATGTATTAGACAAGATAATATATTATAGTTGAAAGAGCACTTGCTTTGGAATCAGAGAACCTGAGTTCAAATCCTTCCAGAAACTTAATATCTGGGCCACCTTGAATGAGTGACAGTTTCTCTAGGTCTGAGTTTTCTCATCTCTGAAAGGAGAGGTTTGGACTGGATGGATGACCTTTATGGCCCCTTCACTCTAAATCTATGGTCCTATTATATTATAAGCACTTCACATACTGTTCTAGTCCCAAGGTATACAATACAATCTATAAGTGACAGCTTTTCCCCTTAAAGAGCATACATTCCTGTGCAAAATACAAGGTAATCCTATTTTTGTTTATATAGATCACAATTCCATATGATAAATCCAAATGATAATTCTATGCAAAGTTTTTTTTTTTAGAACATTTTCAAGTGTGTAGCTGAATGAATGATGGGAAGAGTATAATAAGTGATCTGAGACTTGAAGGGACAAGAAAATATCAGCACTGAAAAACTCCTTTAGGTATGGGTGACAGCCAGTGCACATGTGTGGAGTCATGAAGAGACTACATAAAAAGAGTGAAAGAGGAAAACAATCCGTTGATTTTAGTCTAATTAAGATATCTAATTTAACTAGTTGGTAGATGCCTACTTATTTTGTAGAGTTCAGTATATTCAAGTAGTTTTTTAAAAGTACTGTCTCTCCAGCACAGTCCCAGGCACTATAGATATTAGCGGAAGTAGGACATTTTATAATCTAGGTTGAATATTCGCTCTCTGGAACAATTGTGGATATGCTTAGAAATAACTTGTGAAGGGTGTTTTAACCATGAGGTATTCCACAGATATAGGGTCCGATCCCTGGAAGGTTGTTTAATGTAGCTAGGCAAGAGAAAGATAATAGAATTGTCCCCTGAGTTTAAGTTTGTTTCTGTCCTTTCCACTTCAAACTCTTCTACATGGGAAAGCAAAATAATTTTAGAATTAAGAAACTTGTGGACCCTGAAAGCCTTTGTCACTTGGCTCAGACTGCCATTTAAATGGATAATGATTAGGTATAATTTAACCACTGGAAGTTATAAGGAGTCTTAAGAAATTTCTGAGCCTAAGATAAAGAGGTACAGATAGCATTCAGTGACCAGGAAAGACAGTTCAAAAAGCAGATTTAAACTAGAAGGCACTAGGAAGCTGGAGCTGACTTTTATGCTTCAAAAAGCTTGGCACTCACTTAGAAAGCAAGCAGTCTTTCCTGGGAGAGGGAACTCTCATTTCTAAATAGCCAAAGTTGAGGGGAAACAGACCCAATTTTTTTAATGGGAAAAGTATACTTTTGAGGGTTTTCTTTATTTGTGTAGCAGAGTAGTCTTGAGTTGTGAGGTTTCTTTTTTCTATTGTAACAGGAAAAAACTATTGATTTTAACCTAAAAGTATGGCATCATAGTCCACTCTTTCATCCATATGGAAGAGAGAGAGGACATTTCTGTTAAGGATACAAAGTACCCATAGGACCAGGGGAGCAATGTGAATGGGAGCCATGTGAAAGCAGGGAATAACACTTGGCAGAGAGTGAATGCCTGGAAGTAGGATCATATCAACAACCTGGAAGCATCAGAAACCAGTGTTGCCCTTCTGTGTGTGTGCCTTAGTCCTATATTGACAAAGCATATCTATTATTTTCACTTATGATATTTATGTTTACGGAAGAAAACTTTCCTTGCTATGTTATTTCATAAAATATATTTTCTTTGAAGTAGTGTTCCATGTCCAAATAGAAATTAAACACCTCAGTGGGAATTTGGAGGTTTTGATTTTAAGTGGATATGGAACCACAGAATTTGTTAACCATGGCATAGGCTTGTCTATAGGAGGACCAACCTTGTGAGTTGGCAGAGGATGGCACTCAGGTGATATACAGATGTAAAATCCAATACTACCAAATCTGGTACTGCCAATAATAACCACCTTATGTGTATATAGCACTTTAAAGTTATTTTAAATTAGCATGTGAGTCTAGAGATAATGTTGTTTAAATCAGTGAATTTTGCAGCAAAGGGTAAAAACACCCTAAGACCCAGAAGAGATATTTTTAAGAAGCTGGAATCTATAAAAATGGTGAGGATTTAGGAAGTTTCTAAAGTCTAACATGAACAAAGGCATACCTCTATATACCTATGCCAAATATATTTCCCCAAGTGGTAATCATGGATCCTTTCGAATAAATGTGTATGTTCTTAGCTTGGCATCTTTAAAGGTAAAGCATGAATGAAAGAAATATTTCAGGAAGAGTGTCATTTTGTGGAATATGAAAGCAGTATAGTATTGAAGAAAAGAAGGGGACAGGGAAGAGATACAGAAGAGTTGGGTTCTTTTCCCAGTTACTCTGTTTAGCTATTGATTAAATGAATATCATTTAAAATATATGCCTTAATTTCCTCAAATATCAAATGAAGAAGAAGGGACTAGCTGATCCCTTACAGTTCTATGAATCTGAGATCTCAGGCTATGGGGGAAAATAATGTGTGCTTGGAAGTAGTAGGTGCAACTGAATAGTCAGAATGGAACTATCTATTCTAAAATCTTGACTGACTTCTCCTTTTTTGACAGGGTTAATATACTGATAGAGCAAGGAGATGATTTGAACAATTTAGCATTTTAACCAAATGCTTGACAAAATCTGTCCTATTCTTGTGGACAACACGGAAAGATATAGGCTAATTGTGGTTAGCCTATTTGAAGGACAGGACCCAAAGTAGTCATTAATGGTTTAATATGAGCTTGAAAAGAACCTCAAGTGATTCCTCCAGGAGGCTATTTGGCTTTGTGCTTTTCTTTATAATATGGATAAAGGCACAGATAACAGGTTTATCAAATTACTAGTGACACAAAGGTAGGTGTGATTGCTAAATCATTGGGTGACAGAATTTAAAACTATTGTGATAGATGGGAAATTTGGATCAAATAGAAGAGGATGGAATGTAATGAGGATACACATAAAATACTAAGCAGCATAGCAGAGTAACTAGAAAGCTGGCTCTGGAGTTAATCAGACCTGTGCTTAAGTCATGCCTCTGACACCGAGGCATGTGACCAGGAACATCCCACTTCCTCTCAATGCCCTGACTGCTCTCTTATGTCCTATGTAATTTGTTAATCTGAATCTATTTCTAAGGAGGGAGTTTCCATACTGGATAATTCTCACAACAGTGAAATCATAGGTCTTGAATAAAAAAAAGGGGGGGGGGAAATCTTTGGGTTAAAAAAAAACAACTCAGTTCCACATAAGATAGGGGTGGTATGCTTTGAAAGAAAAAAAAACTGAATATTTTAGGGAATTCTAAGGTCTAAATGAGTCATCAATGTAATATGACAGTGAAATAAAGCTAATGTGGTCATTGACTGCACAGAGAGGCATAATATCAAGCACATTGGGGAAGTGGTAATCCCAATGTATACATTATCTATGGTAATGATGCTGATAACTTCTTGCTGTCATTCTCCCTAACATTTTTTTTTCATTTAAGATTGTAATCTACTAAATACTGGTTTAGAATTGCATTGGGAAACTTTTTTATACAGATATGTGACATTTATGCCTACATGTGATTTGACTATGTAGACACTGCTCACTGTGGCACGTAGAGATCTGAAATCTGGACTGCCTTTTGCAGAGAGGAGTAAAGCCAAGACTGCCTGAATCACTAGCATGCTACAAAGAAAGGGATAGGCAAATCCCAGGAATCCCACTGCAGGTGGGCACTCTGTGCTCCAGACTCTGTGAGGGATTTTAGGCTAGAATCATATCTGTCTGCATCCCCAAATATTGGTATTCTAGGGGATGATAGACTTAAAACAAAGGCTGTTTTCCCTGATTACTCTTAATAGGAAGGATAGACCTTAAGTTAACTCTGGCCAACTTGACTTCTTCCCACCAATACAAAATCCATCACAAATAGTGACTAGCAAGTGAACTCATTTTTTTTCAAGCAAAACAGAGAAAGAGAAAATGGAGTTAGAGAAGTTACACATATTAGAATAGACCCTTTCCCTCTTCCCCCACCCACAACACCCAACAATTCCAACAAGAGTAAATTATCTTTTTAGATGAGAGTATTAAGATCTTAGTTCAACCAGTGGAAAAAGACTCAATCTCACCCAAGGGCAGGTCTTCTCTAAACATTTGCTAGGGAGTTAAGTCAGAAATCAGGAAAACATTGAAGAGCCAGCTTCCCCTATATGTCTGTACTTTTTCTCTTTGTGTCAATGATGTCTCTGGAACTAATTCAGAAAGTCTTTTACTCTCTCTCTACATCAATCTGAAGTCCCATCTCCTTGATAGACTGCAGCAAACAGTTCCCCAGGCATGGGTGAAGGCCAGGGTTACCAATGTGTATAAACACAAACAATATCCCATTCAACAAATGCTTAATCCTCTACTGTGCAGACTAGGGAGAACATGGAGTTTATGGATAATAAACAATACTTATCTTTAGTGAATTACAGTATACTGGAAGCACCAGATATATATGCAAACAATTGCAAAACAAGATAAGTACATTAGAGAATTGAAATGTATATATGAAACCCAAGGAATAAATGTTCCTGACCAGAGGGAATGAGGGAAAGCTTTTAGTTATTATAATAGATGTTACTTTTCTGTATTGTTGCCTCATCCTCAAAATAGTGGGGTGGCTTTCCGGATTGTACTTGAGCATTTCCTCCCTGCTTTTAGGAGTTGAAATCCGAGGGTAAATTTTGGTTCTGAACCTTAAGTAGAAAATTTCAGAAAGAGATTCTTCTCACTTTGTCAAAGTAAACATCTTCCATGGAAGCCTCACTATGAGAATATTTGTGCTTTTGATTACAATAATCTAAAGTTCTTCCTACTATTTTGCTATTCCAATAATAGGAAACATATCTGTATTTAAAATGTTTAATGTGACACATTCATGAAATCCAGATTATATTGGTGCCATATGTTATAATTACATTTAGTATTCATCAGTAATAAGTCACATTGAAATATACACACATAATTTTGCTAGGCATTTTATGAAGAACATAGAAACAGATGAGATAATGATGATGTACTTCTAAACTTTTATATAATTTACTAGAATTGTATCTAGTTTATATAATTTACTATTGTTCCTATGCATCCATACTTGTAACATGCCACTTTAAATGTCTTTACATATCCTACTGCTTTATTCCTTAGAGTTATAGTAGTAGATGGAGTGGTAAGAAGCAGGGTAAGGGAGTTTATAACAACTAAAACCAGAATGTGTTATACTATGTAGTTATTGATTGGTTTCTTTACAGGCCAGTAGCTTACCTTTAGAACCATGTTTAGGCCTTAGCATCATCTTCGATGAGTAGTTGGTTGGAGGGAGAACTAGAGTATAGTTGTACCGTTTTTACTGCTTTTTCTCTCTTCTCTTCCTACAGCACAGTCCAACACACAGCAGCCGCGCCCTTGTTGATACTGTATAGCTCTCCTTAATAAACATGTCTTTAGATTTCATGCTTCTAGATGTAATACACCATTGCTTTTGCTACCAGCCACACTGCACAGATTCCAGATTGTGGTCAAAACATCCTTATAAATGGAAAGGAATATAAAGAGAGATTGAGATGTGAGACTATTCATCTCAGGGATCTCTAGCCATGCTATTTAGATTGGCCCCACCCCCTAGTTATTAATGTGATTCTAACTTAAGGTCTCATTTAAGTAACATGAGTGGGTGACATTGAAAGGAAGTCAGGTAAATGGAGGAAAGATGTATTTATTTAATGGAAGAATGATGGAGGATTTTAATACTGAGAAACCAGACTGGTCCATGTGTCTAGCAATGTCTGCTGCCACCATGTTAATGTCTCATTAAATTTAGTTCATTTGGCAACATAGGACACAGTTCATGAAATTTTCACTATTAGTGTGTCAGAGTGGCTATGTAGCAATTCTGATTTGCTTGAAATATCCTTACTCCTTATCACGAAAGTCTATGGTAATGGCCTTTAAGTTTCTGTTATCTGACTTTCTGAATAATTTGGTGAATTGTATTGCATGGGTTAAATTAAACATCACTGCTGTTTATGACACAAAGGCAAAAATGAACTTTTGTAAATTAGGCAAAAAACCCCTGCCCTACATCACTACATATATTGTAGTTCATACTAATAGACCTATTTTAATGCTATTGAATTGTGACCTTTTGATGAATACATGTAAGACTCTTTCCTAACCATGTTGTGACTGATCTGAACACTTAGTTGAAGTAGATTCTACATACCTGTGTCCCTTAGAGGCTGCCATTTTTCTAGCCCTAAGTTGGAAATGTCAGTAGTTCTAATCTTGGAGTTTTCATTTTCTTTAAATGACACTGAGTCTTTTATTCTAAATATTTGAAATAAAAGTTATGGCCATTTATTATAACCAGATTCAAGTCCAACTTTCAAAAAAAGACTAGAAAGTTGATTTCATGAAAAGAAATCAATGTAGGCAAATCTTGATAAAGATCTTGAGTTGATAAAGAAAAACACAAAGGTGTCATATGAGATGCCTTTTTTTAAATTACATTTTGTCTTCCATCCTTCATTCTGCTTTGAAATGAAGCTTTTTTCAGGAATCAGGAAGAAGAGTTCAACAATATCGGGAATTTAAATAAAGACTTATGTTCATTCATCTTTACTGACCATTTTGACTTAAACAAATAAAAGAATTTTAAGTTGGACAAACTTTTTACTTAGGTAAGCTTACATTTAAAATATTTTGGATAAAGAATTAAAGCAATCCATGTACATATCCATAGTCTGGATGTGATAAAGAGGAAATGTCCTTGCAAGTGGTGGCTCAGGTCTGCTAAGGAAGCACATGAAGGTTCTATGAAGATGAATGTATAACACTTGGTGCTTATTTATAATAGCGTTTATATGGTGCTCACTATGTGTCACGCAAGGCACTTTATAATTATTATTTCATTTGATCCTCACAATAACCCAGAGGGGGTAGAGAAGGGGGAAGTGCCTCTTTATTATTATTATTATTTATTTATTATATAATGTATTATGTATAATAATAATAATTATTATTATTAACCCCATATAATAGATGAGGAAACTGATGTAAACAAAGGTTTAAGTGACTTGTCCAGAGTCATGCACCTAGTAAGTATCTTAGGACCACAATTGAATTCAGGTCTCCTTAACTTCAGGTCCAGGATTCTACCTACTATGCCACCTAGCTACCCAGAGAGCAAGGAAGAGATGAATAATTATACTGTGATGCACTTTTCTTCTCATCACCCTGAGGTTACTGGGTTCTGCAATATCCTTAGGCTATTCCTACTATGTCCCCTATCTTTCTCATAGCTGGGAGAACACCCATGAAACTGAGATGGGGAGAATATATTTCTTATCCAGAGTCAGCTTTTGATAGTTTTTGGCATAAGCAGCCTATGTACCCTTCTTAAACACTTGATTTGAACTTTTTTCTACTTTAATACTGCATAGATTTATGATTTTATTAGTATACGTACTTGCATTGATAAGATTCACGATTCTACAATAGTTTTCTAGATTGTCTTTATGTACTAGTGTGACTGGAATATTCCAGTGGTCAGCATTTGGGGAATGATCCTCAGATCACAGCTATATGAAGGTCCATTGTCTGGCTCATGTTTCAAACCGGTTCATCTTGGTAACAGAGCTTGTGCTTTATTTGCATAACCTTTAATGCCTTGGGACTGGTCCCATCACAGTGAGATATCAGAGAAAGATGAGTGGAAGTTTAATATTTGGTTTTTTGAAAGGCAAGTTTGGGGCTTGATCTCATTGACATGTCATTCCATTTTATGAAGAGTTAAGCGGCAGGTGTTGAAACCAAGGCATTTACTATGAACTAAACTAATCTAGCTCCTACGAATTCTATTTTGTTGTTCTCTTGGGCCTTTGAGATTTTCAGCCAGCTTTTGAGGGAACAATTCATGACTTTTAAAAAACATTAAAAATATGTTAAGTATTAATTCATTAGAGTTTGTGCCAAACAATTCTTTTTTCATTTAATGACTCATTCACATTTAAAGTATAAAAATCATATAGCTTATTTTGTGTATTGATCTGTATATCTAAGTTTGTCTTTTTAGAACTCCTACTGTCTTATAAGCCAGAAGTATGCTTCTATTCTAAAAACTAAAGTTTTCTTTTAACTCCAAATGTGTGGTTTGTTTTCTTTGAGAAATTTACTTAATTTTAAAGTGGTGTTTCTTCTTACAATCATCTTCCCGCCTAACCACCCCACCTCCCAGCCCTCATGTCTTTGTTAGATATGAAAAATACCAGTTTGAATTTTCCTGATCAGTATTAACTTCTATCTGTGCCTTTGGCACTTAGAATACTAAATATATAGGTACAACTAATTGTTTGGTGAATTGAATTATCAGAGGATCATAGGGTTACCTTTGGAAGGGACTTTAATAGTAACCTATTTCAACTTGAATTTGAAAGGAGGTCATCTGATTACAAATCTAGCACTGCTTTCACTATTTCAACTCTTTTAAGAACTGCTAAGTTATTCCAAGCTTATTCCAGGTGTAGTTTAAGGCCATTGTAGACCTCAGAGACTGAAGGAACTTGCTTTTGACTGGAAACATGTAATGTTAAATATCTGTGCCTTGTATACACTAGAATATTCTCCTTTCTCACATTCACCTTGTAGAATCTCTCCCCTCAAAGCAAAGATCTAAATGCCACTCCCTACAGAAGGCCTCCCTGTTCCCCTTCTTCCCATTATGAATTTCCAATCTTTCTCTATCTCTCTGTCTCTGTCTCTCTTGTCTTCTTCCCTCCCTCTATAAACACACACTTACTTCTTTCCCCCAATAGAAGATAAATTCCTGGATGGAAGGGATTATTTCATTTTTATCTTTCTATCCCCTACCCAGTGCTTAGCACATGGTAGGTGCTTTATAGAAGAGCACTATTGAGGGATTTTGGCAAAGCTAGGAAGATAATTTAAATAATTGAAAAGGCACATGAAAAAAAGTTCAAGAAACTAGGATCAGTCATCACAGAGAGGGTAGATTTTTAATAATGGGCTTCCTACAAATAAAGGATTGTAAAACATAAGATTTTTTAAACCAGTTTTCATTTATCTGCATTAAAGAAAAATAAGAGAAAATAGACAACATACATAGCATTAAGAATTTTAACTAGGAAGAATCATATATGGTGAGGTTTGTTGAAATTAAAATAGGTTACTAAATAGGGTTAGGGAGAATTAAATCCGAGGGGTCATTTATACAGGTATGGTTTTCTAGAGACTTTGCAGGGTTATCCTTTGTTGTCCTAATTATTTACTCATCCTCTTAAAGCACCATAACTTTATTTTCTTTTTAGACTAAAAGTTTAATTTATATTTTAAAATTATGCTAATTTTGCTTTTTTCAATTGTGTATGTTGATAGACTTTGAATAATCTGTTCAACTATCTCCATTTGTTGAGGAGAAAATTAAATCCCAGAACTAGGAAATGAGTTGACCATGGTTGTCTGAATAAAGAAATCTAAATACTTTTTTTCTTTTTGGCTGGGGGAAAAGGGGAAGGAAATTGGGGTTAAGAAACTTGCCCTGGGTCATGCAGCTAAAAGTCTGAGGTCAAATTTGAATTTAGGTCTACCTAACTCCAGGGCTGATGGGCCACCCTAAATATTATTATACTGCCTAATGCTGATGCCCTTTCGCTTTCCTGGCTTTGATTTTTGCAAACCATTTTTTTTTCTATGATCACTTCTGTTTATTTAGATTAATTAAGGAATTCGCATATAAAACTGCTTCTGGTTATTTACTATTTAAATCACTTTCTGTTCTTTTGGGGGGAAAATCTTATTCCCCATCCCCACCCCCACCCCAAGTTACCTTATCTTTTTTTTATGTATATCTACATGCATGTTGTCTCCATTAGAATGTGAGTTCCTTGAGGGAAGGATAGTTTAGCTTTTTGCTTTGTATTCATAGTGCTTGGTACATGATAAGAATTTAATGAAGTCTTATTTGATTTAATTGTATGCCACAGTTATAAAACAATTTAGATAAGTCTAAATTGATTTGGGTGTGTGTGTACAGGCATACATATATGTATGTGTGTCTGTGGATGCATGTATATTTGAGTGGGTAAGTTTATAGTTCATAATGACCTCCTTGCTACTAATAGTTTCAAAATATATCCTAATCTACTCTGCCATATTTCGACCATCTCATGTAATATTTAATCAAGGTTTTGTTCCATGAGATGTGAATGTGTATCGTAGGCTTGTTACAAACCTATAGCCTTTGGCTATCATTAATGAGAGGTAGGGTTTCTCTGCCACCCCCATAAAAGGCACAGTAAGATTATAGACTGATGAATGCAAAGCGAAACAACCCTGTGTTTCAAAGGCAATGTTTACTGCATGTAATACATATCATTGTTTGTCTCCTGTAGTGAAAAATAACTGTCGTACTGTTTAAAATGCACTCCTGACAGACCAGTGTGTGCTATTATAGGGTCCATTGCTTAAAAAAATGATATACTGACAGAAATACAATTTAAGAAAATTTAACACCAAAAGTAGTCAACCATGTAGGCTACTATTAAGAGGACGAAACTCAAGGCCAGGGGTTTATTTAAAAACAAAACAGCAATTTATTTGCTACTTTTAAAACAAAATTAAAAAAAAAAAAACCTTGAATTCTTCACTGTCTAGTCTGTAGAAAATTAACAAAAGCAGCACTTCAATAAGATTTTATTGCTGTAATGTTGTAAGTGAAACCTTTTAGGAATGCTTCAGAATTTTTAAACAGCTACTAACTATTTAGAATGCTATAATTCCACAGTGCTTAACAAATTGTTATTATTGGATACATGGACATACCGAGTGATTTTCTTAAAACATGTAGACAGATGATTCTTTGTGTATTTCATTTTGTGGTATTTATGAATATATTTGATAATAACAACTTAGAAGCGATAAACTCCATACTATGTAAATAACTACAATTTAAAATCTGATCTAAGAATGTCTATTTTGTTGTATATTTGACAAGAGTAAGCATATTTTTAAAAATTGTTTTATGATTGCCTCTTTTCACAAGGGTCATTTGTACTTATCTTTTCTCTACGGAACCTTCCTTATAACGAAAATTAATACAAAGCCATTTAGCACATAATTCTAAATTAATTTCCAAAATGGTTGAACCATTTCACAGCTTCATCAACAGGGTATTAATTTGTCCCTCTAACATTGACACAGTTTGGGTTTTTTTTTGTTTTTTTACATTTTTACTAATTTAAAAGGTGTGATTGACATGGTTTGGGGTTTTTTTGGTTTTTTACATTTTTACTAATTTAAAGGGTGTGAGGTGAAACCTTATTAATTTTATTTTGTGCTTTATTGGTGACTGGAACACTTTAATTTGATAATTATTTTATCCTGGAAACTATCATATCTCTCGACCTGTTGGAGAATGACTTTTTGATCCAATATATTTGAGACAATTTTCTATATATCCTGGATATCAAAGTTTTATCAGTTTTGTATTTTTCCTATTCAGAAGATCAAGTTTCTAAAGTCAAAAGGAATCTTAGAGGCCAGCAAGTATCAATCCCTCATTTTAGAAATGACAAACAAAATGAGCAACAGTGGTTAAGTGACTTGTCTAAAGTGACACAGCCAAGTAAATATCTTAGGCAGGATTTGAACTCCATCCTCTTGACTCCCAAGTCTTAGCACTGATTATCCAGTACATTATTCTGCCTCCACACTCAGAAGTTTTTCTTCTTTTTCTAGTTACATTGATTTTGTCTATGAAAGCTTTTCAATGATTTATAAACAACATTATTGTTAAAGGGTACCTATTTTTCTCTCCTTTCTGTCTTTATATTTTTTGCAAAATATGACCTAATATTTGAGTCATGTATCCACAGGAGCTCATTTTGATTCAGATGTAAAATGTTGGTATGAGCCCAATTTCTGCCAAAATACCTACTGGTTTCATAGCAGTTCTTGTCATACAGGTTTCTTCTTTATGTATGTTGCTTATCTATTTATCTAGTATCTTGGTTATCTAAATGACTGACACTTTTTAAAACTTGTACCAAAGAGTTTTGAGGATGCCTACTTTATGGTACAATCTGAAAGCTGATAGTCAGTTTTCCTTCTTCTTCCCCCGTTGTTTTCTTTAAGATTCTTAGCCTTGTGTTTCTTCAGGAGGAATTTTTTTCTATCTAATTCTTCAAGGAAAATACTTGGAAGTTCGATAGAGCACTTATGCTGTAAAATTACACACAAATATGTGCGTGCACAAACACACACACACTGATTTTTATTATATTGATGCAACCTAACCATGAACATTGAATCTTTATACTTATTTGTATCCCTTTATTTCTGTAAAGTATTTTTATTTGTGTTAATTTAATTTCTGCATGTATCTTGGTATATCAATACTCATATATTTTATTAATTTTATAGATAATTTTGAATATAATTTCTCATCCTATCATTTCCTTATAGTTTCTCTTAGTACTTGATAGAAAAATGCTTAATATATTTGTGAATTTATTTTTTATCCTACTACTTCGTTGAAGTTATTATCTCAAATTCTTCTTTAATTCTCAGGCTTTCTGAGTAAAGTGGCAGTTTATTTGAAAAATAAAATAAGAGATTGACAAGATTAGACATTTTTGGAGAGGAATTGAATATTTTAAAGAATAAATTCCTCTTTAATTAAACCAGGATGTGTTTTTAATCAATGAGCCTGGGCTCTTATAAATATGGTTTTATTTAATTTTACCTTTGAATTAAAACAACTCACAGAAATGACAGCCACCAACATTTGATTTTTTTACTACTTAGAAATGATTTGATGGCAGTGGGAAGGAGGAAAAAGATACAAAAGAAACAGACTTAACATGGTCCTGACCTTGCAGAGCTTATGGGATTTGGGAATAGAATAAATACACGAGAAACAAGAGAAAACCACTTCTTCCAGAGTGCCACATCACCAAGTGCAAATATACAAAGTATATACACAATAAGTGATTACCAAGGGGTTTTCAAATAAGAATAGGATCAATTAGGGGAAAGTTTCCTGAAGGAGACTTGTGAATTTGAGGGTTTTTTTTTTCCTTTTAGAATATATAGGAAATTCTCTTGGCATAGAAGGGAGAAGAGAATATTCTGGGTAGAAAAAAATACATGGGCACTGACAGAGGTAAGAAATAGTGTATGTGTATATGTAGAAGATATCAAACAGATTAGTTTGATCAGGGCTGGGGGTTTATGTAAGGAAGTAATGAAAATGAGATTAAGAGCATTTAGTATTAATTCAGCAAATGTTTAAAGCCATCATTTTGTAGAGCATAGTGCTAATTGAAGTCTTGCATGCTAGGCTATGGGACTTAGGCTTGATGCAATTAATTTTTGAGAATAATTATTCTAGCTTATGGTTAATATGGACTGAAATAAGTAGATACTGGCAGCTTACTTAAAAGAAATATCCTCATTTCCTTTTCACACAGACTGGAGAAGATTTGGCAGCCACATGAACAAAAATGCGTGCATATAATATGTATCATATTTGTTATGCCAATATATGTATATATATACATTGTGTAATTCAATTAATAAGCATTAATTAAGCACCTACTCTGTATTACTCTGAGACTCTTGGGATGTAACAAAAATGAAATTTATACCTTTAAGGAGTTCAATATCTAACCTGAAGAGACAGCATGTATATGACGAGGATGAGGTTTTATGATGAGGAAAGGCTTTATGTAGAAGGTAGTTCCATAGCTGAGATTTGAAGGAAACTGGAGATTCTGAGAAGTGTCAGTGAAGAGGAAAGGGATTGCAGCCATGAGAACAGACAGGACAAAATCTTACATGGGAAATAGACTGTCACATATGAAAAATAGTAATAAAGTTGGTTTGACTAAGTTGTAGAGAGAATAAAAGGTAAGTCATGTATGATAAAACCCAAAAGTGAGGTAGGGATGAGATCATGATAGGTTTACAATGTCAAAAAGAGAAGTTAACATTTAATGCTATAGGATATAGGAAGTTATTGAAATTTACTGAGAATAGAAATGACATAAACTTAAGATTTTGGAAAATCACATTGGCAGTTGTATGGACGATCTTGTGGACAGTGAAGAGGTGAAAGATGAAATCCAGAGAAATATTTACATGTCACCTGAATAACTCAAACTATAAAATGAAGTTCCTGTTAGAGTGAACATAGAAGGGGAAGAGAAGAATTCAGTGGATACCCATGACAACTAAACAAAGAGACAGTAAAGGAAATAGATTAAGCAAAGAAGAGAGCATATTTTGGGAAAGTAAGGATTTAGAGTTTTAGGGTCTTTTATGGGGGGGGAGTAGGAGGATTTCTCTTTTTTTTTCTTTTTAAGAAAAAGGATGGACAAGAATGTCAAATGGTCAAGGAGTGGCCTTTAAGTTAAGCCCCATAAAGTGATTCTGGATACTAGGAACATAGTTAAAAGATGTAAGAGAATGAAGATATGGTTTACGACAACTCATGGGAAAATATGACATATTTAAATAATCTCTTGGTGGCTGGCAAATAGTAAATGGATCAAAGAAACAGCATTGATTATAAACCATTATTGTCTTCTTAGAGACTTTATCTAGTATAAACCAGTTCCCAAAATGAGGCCATTGAAAGGACTCCAACCAAGAAAGCAATTGATCTGAAAAAGTAGCTAAGGGAAATAACAATTTAGACTCTAAACTGAGTTGGTTTGGGAAATGCTACAAAGGACAGTGCAAGACTATGAGCAGCCTTGCCTTAAAACTGAAAGAAAAAGTGGAGGGGAGAAAAAATTTACAAAAAAACTTTGTGAGACACTTTTGTGAGCCTGAGAATGATTAAGAATGAAACTGTTGGATGGAGGACAAAAGACATAAATAAGAAATGGAAAAAAAAACCCTGTAAATATGCTCTAACATATCCTCTCTCATCAATGACAGTATGTCCACTGCATTTGGACTCTATGGTTCTCTGTGTTATGCATAAAAAATTAAAAATAGCACAAAGGAAAGTGGAGAGGAACAGATGGACTGGACAAGCAGACAGTGAAGAACTCCATGTTAGAGGTAACTCTATTTTGAGAGTATTGAGGAATCAATCTCAGGAACTGTGAAAGAGGAGAAAAACAGAACTGCTTGGATGAAATTATAGAGGATTTTTTATTGAAGAAAATTTGAAGAAATATCTGATTCATGTCCCTACTTTTCCAAATAAAATCTTTGGGAATAATCTACACACACATTGGAAATACTCTTGAAAATTTTTGGAAGCAAATAGGTAGGCTTTTTCACATGATATTTTGACCACAGTTTTAATCATACAAATTGATTGAAAGGTATAAAGAATTCCAAATTCCTCCTCATGTATTGTGTATTGAGTTTAGTCAAACATTTAATTCATTACATCACAATTCCACTTGCAACATTGTATCTACCAAACATATTTAGACATCATAAATTCTATGAAGATGAAGCAGCAAACTTCATTTGACAGTGATTGTTCACATCAACTAAGTCATGAAACAGGGACGTGCTCCAATAAAGCTGTTTGCCACTGTTGTGGAGGATTTCTAGCACAGAGTCCAAAAGGAAGAGGAAGTCCCTCTAAAATGATAAAGTCCTCCAGATTCTCCAGTTTACAAATAATATTGTGTTGATTATCTCAGGTTTAGGAGACTTTGAGCACCTCTTAATTCAGACTGATAGCCTCTTAGCAGTTCAGCGAAACTAGCTGCACAAGAAAAATTAAATGGGTAAAAAATTTCATTGTCCTGGTTGTCTCTCAGTGTGTGTGTGTGTGTGTGCAGAGAGGGAGAGAGAGAGATCCTGAACACTGTACCACTGTACCAAGATCATGTCCTAGAACTGAACAGGAAGAATTGTGAGCTACATTAACCCTGGGAAATTTTGAAATATTCTTAAACCAAATATTCTTCCTGAAATAAAAATAATCTTCTGGTGAAGTTACATGGCAATCATAGAAATTTATGAAAAATTAGTGTTTCATGTTGCCCAGTCATCAAATGTGACATAGGTTATAATAAATAACCTAGGAAGCAGAGCTCAGGACAAAGAATACTGTCAGATACAGGACTGGAATGCTGGGGAAGTAATAGGGGAAGTGATGTTGCTAGAGTGAGAGATAGTCAATAGATAGCCCATGTGTTCTCTTCGTATCCCTTCAATGTCAAGAGACCTAGAGAGGGGAACTTCGAACAACAACTCCCCCTTTAAGAAAATGTAGAAAAGCTAGAGTCACATATAAGGGGGGGTACATGAATATGTTGTATTGGAGGGAATACTCATATCTATGACATCATAAAAGGATCCGAGTATTGAAAAATAGAAAATGTTATCTTTTGGGCTCCAATTAACATAAATAAAATCTCAAAATTCTAGCTATTTTAAAAACCTAAATGAGAGTACTATATAATATTGATCCAGGAATTTTCCTATTCGAAAACTTCTATCATCTATAAAATGTCATGTTTTGTTTATCCCTAAATAACTTTCTTATTATAGAAAATATTAACAGAAAATTTGTATATGTAAAGTAGTTTGTGATATTATATTTTTTAATTGAAATTCTGTTGTTTGTCATGACTATGAATAACATGGAAAGATGTAATTCTTGAGAGACAAACTTAACAATATATTCTTTTCAGGAACAGGTATGCAAAGCTTGCTTTCTTTGTTCTAAGTAACCTATTAGCCAGTTACTTAGTACACCTACTTTTTCAATGTCTTTGACAGTGTTTCTTGGCATTAATTTTTTTTTTATTATTTTAGAATTAATTTAAGATTGAATTAGTAAGTACTTACTATATACAGTGCACTGTGCTAAAACTAGGAATGTGAAGACAAAATGAAAAATATTACCTGCTCTGAAGGAATGTATTTTCTACTTGCAGTATATAAGATTTACACAGATAAAAATGGGGTAAGTAATTTGAGGTAGAAGAAAATGGTGACAACCAGGGAGATCAGAAAAGGCTTCCTGAGGGTGATATCATCTGAGTTAAGTCTTGAAAAAAGACTAAAGATTTCAAGAGACAAAAGTGGAAAAAAATTGTAGTGCATTCTAGACAACTTTGTAGTGCCAAAGAGGTGGGAGATGGAACCTTGGCTTCAGAGAACGCATGTAGACCATTTTGGCTAAAATATATAATGCCTGAAGGAGAATAATGAAAATAGAACTTGAAAGGTAGGCTGGAGCCAGATATGTCAAGGCTTTTAAATGCCCAGCTGCAGAATGCATTTTTTTCCCTAGGAGCGTTGAGGAGGCATTGTAAAGGAAAAGGGGGTGTTGTAGTTTGGTGGTAGAGATGAGGAAGAAGAGACTTCTATGCATAATGAGGAAGCAAGGGAGCTGACAAATGGAGTGTCTAGTGTGAGGAATAGTAAGGAAGCCGGTTCCACTGAGACAGCTTTAATTGTTAGGACATTTTTCCTTGTATCTAGCTCAAATCGTCTTTGCAACTTCAACTCATTACTCTTAGCCTACCTCCTGGGTCCAAATAGAATAAGTCTAATTACTTTTCCGCATGACAACCCTTTAGATACTTAAAAGCTGCTTCATGTTCCCCCTGAAACTTCTCTTTTCCAGGCAAAAGGCCTCCAGTTACTTTAACTGATCCTCATATGGCATGATCCCAAGTCCCTTTCCAACCTAGTAGCCCAGTGGGCAGTCTTCAGCTTATTGATGCCCTTCTGAAAAATATGCTACCTAAAACCAAACAGGTGTGATTTCAGCAGGGCTGAAAACATTGGGACTATGACCTCATTACTCTTGATCATTTTTTTTTTAGCATTCATTTAAAAAAATTCAGTTTTAAATTCTCTCCCTTCCTCCAACAACTTCCTCACCCATTGAGAAGAACAAGCCCTATGTTATCTACTATGCATGTGAAGTTACCCAAAATATTTCCATATTATCCATCTTGAAAAAAAAATTAAAAATAAAGTTAAAGTAAATACACACACACGTGCACAAATCTACCCTCACAGGTCATCAGTTCTCTGTTTCTCTGGAGGTAAATAGCATTTTTCTAAAATCACGAATCCTTTGTGATTGTTATGAATCATTGTATTGATCAGAATAGCTAAGTTTTTCATACTTGGTTATTGTTAGTTACACTATTGCTGCAGAGTTCTTCTGGTTCTTCTCATATTACTTTGCATCAGTTTATACACGTCTTCCCAGGTTGTTTTAAACCATCCTGTTAATCATTTCTTATAGCACAATAGTATTCCATCAAAGACATATACCATAGTTTGTTCAGCCATCTTCTACTTGATAGATGGTCCCTCAATTTCCAATTCTTTGTCACCACAAAAAGAGCTTCTATAAATATTTTTGTATATATGAGTCCTTTTCCTTTTTCTTTGATATTGTCATTGCTTCTCAGTGAAACCTGAGATTAAGCTCTGACAGCTTATTAAAGCCCCTGGATCTTTTTCAGAAGAACTACACCCACCCATATACCTACACACACTTCTTGGAATTGGGTTTGTTTTTTTTTTTGGCTTTACATTTATCTCTATTAAATTTCATCTTCATTTCAGCTGGAAGTTCCAATAAGTCTATCATTTTGGATTTTTTCTCAGTTATTACCATGTTAATTCTCCCTTTCCTCTTTGTATCATTATTCTGTTATCTAAGTCAGTGATAAAAATACTGAACAGATCAAAACCAAGGTGAGATCCTTAGGACACTATACTGGAGACTTCTCTCCAAGATGAAACTGAACCATCACACTGACCTTTTTTTGCATTCAGTAATTCAAATTACCCAAATCCAACTAATTGTTTCGTCAGCTAGCTTGTGACTCCCAATCAAGTATACAATGATAACGTGAAAAACTTTATCCAAGTTTCATGTTTGTCAACTCTTTCCAATTATATTTTATACTGGTTAAGAGTAAGGACATTTTACTTTTTCTTTTTAATTTCTTCTATAATTACACAATGCTTGGTACTATTCCCTAAACAGAGAAGATGCATACTAAATACTGACTTGTAAATGGTTGTGCTGTTGGCTCTTTTTGTCAAAAAAACTATTCCCTATAGTTCCTAGTGCCAGGATAGACTTTAACCCAAACAGTTTATCTCATAAATTAGAATGTTGACTAAGTACACTTAAAAGCATTAATTGAACCCCTACTGTGGACAACTCACATCAGTAGTGTAGGAGAATAAGCACTGAAAGGTGACAAGTAGAAAAACTGCTTATTCTAGGCTTAGGAAAATATCTGGTTGAGACTTTAATGTGGTACTCTAGCTCTGGTTATATTTCCTATCACCAAATATACTGGTGTTTTTAGTAATTACTTTACTTAAGCATGAGGTATTGCTATGAACTTTCTCAGATTTATTGAATCTGATATTACCAGTATGAAAGGGGAAAAATATTCCCACTCAAATTTTATTCTCTTTTGTTCTGTAAGTTCTGATTTATTAAACTGCTACTCTAACATAAACCTGTGAATTTTATACCCTATTTACCACAGAAAACTTGACTTATTTCTCACCAATCTGACCCACTAATATTAATTGTTTTCACATTTCCCCAAATATCTCTAGATCCACTGACCATCAGTGCTATTTTCAAAAAGAGACAGAAGGAAATAATGGAGAGAATAGCCCTGAATAAGTTATTTGACCCATAGGGACATCAGTTTCTTCAAATGTAAAATTTGGTTGGACTAAATGGGCTCTAAAGTTCCTTCCAGCTCAATCCCGGTTATGCCACTCCTTAACTATGGTTACTTCTGATAAATCATTGCCTATCTCTTGGGCCTCCTTTTTCTTCTATATAGAACAAGAGGGTTCAGTTGATCAGTGGTATCAAACTCAAATAGAAATAAGGACCACTAATCAGTATGTAAGGATCCTTGCATGTTGCATGTTGACAGTTTTAAACTGTAATATTTGTTTTATTGTGCTTTATTTTGTTAAATATTTCCTAATTATAATTTAATCTGCTTTGGTCCACACTGAGGAGTATTGTGGACTGGGTGCAGCCTGCAGACCTTCAGTTTGATGACTCTGAACTGAATGACTTAGAAATTTCTTTCCAGCTCTAATATATCAGTGTTTTTAAAAATAAGCCAACAAAAAAGGCTTCTTGAAATTGTAGTTAATGGCACTTTGGTGGGAAAAGTCACATACTTTCAACAGTGAATGTGAATGTAATAATACACAACATAATAATGTGCACAGCACAGTTTGAAGGATTGTTGTATTTTTTTATTATTTCAAATAAAACTAATTTTTTTTTTACTTTCTTCATAGGTTCTTTTAATGAAGTAATAGGACTTATTTCAATATAACCAAGACTGATTTATCACTGTTGATGAAGGATGGCAACCTTTATCCAGTGTAGCTTACATGCTATTATTTCATGTAGTTCTAGAAATACTAATAATGAGAATAATAAACAAGCTATTAAAGGCAAAAAGATAGATGAAGGGGAGATAAAGCTATCCCTATTTGCTATCAACATGATGATTTACTTAGAAAATCCTAGGGAATCAACAAAGAAACTAATAGAGACAGAGATAGAAACTACAAAATAAACCCATAAAAAAAAAAACAATAGCATTTCTGTGTAATACTGATGTAGGAGGCAATCACAGGAATTCCCATTCCAAAAACTGCAAAATGCATAAAATGTTTTGGAGTTAATCTACAATTGTATACCTAATACCTATGTGAATTCAGTTGCATCATATACCTTAAAAAAATAAGGCAACATAGTTTAAGGACTACTCAGTGTTCATGGCAGGGCTGTGCCCGTATAACAAAAATTATAATAATGCCAAAACAAATTTATAGACTTGGCAACATAAAAATCACAATACACGGTATGCTTTATTGAAATAGACAAAATAATAATAAAATTTGCTTGGAGAAACAGATAATTTTGGAATACCATGGGAAACAATGAAATAAAGAATGACAAGGACATTATCCTTCCAGATTTCATAGTATATTATAAAGTAGCAGTCAAAGCCTTTTGGTGTACTGAATTAAACATAGAAAGGTACATCAATGAAAGGATAGGCAAGAAAGAATAAGAAATAATTGAACTTAATAATTTATTGTTCAATGAACCCCAAAACATAAATTATTTAGTAAATAATTCTCTATTTGTTAATAAATGCTCAGGAGATTGGAAAACAAAATGGCAAAAACTGGCTTCAACCAACATTTTATATTATATTCCATAATAAATCCATAATGGATACATGAACTGATTATTGAAGATAATGTCATGAAAAATTAGAAAATAAGTAGAACACATAATCTTTACAAATATGAGCAAAAGGTGAATTAACCAAACAAGAGATAAAGGAAATTATAAAAATCAGAATATAATTTTTTTACATTAAATCTAAAAGTTTTTGCAAAACCAAACCAATATACCTAGCATACGAACATTAAAAGGTAACCTAGACAGGGAGGGATCTTTGTATCAAATATCTCTGATAAGGGTTGTATATTAAAGCTATACAGATAGGCTATGAAATGTAAAAGTATAAAATGTATTACCCAATAAATAAGTGGTGAAAGGCAATGAACAAACACTTCTCAAAAGAAGATTGACAAAACTATTAAAAATCATATGAATTTTGTAAGTCAGCAATACTAAGACATGTAAATCATAGCAAAGCTGAGATTTTACCTAATACTCAGTATATTGGCAAAGATAATAATAGATGGTAATATTCAATGTTAGAGGAGTTGTGGGAAGATTGGGACTTGATTTAGAATTGTGAATAGAGGCAGCCATTCTAGAAAGGAATTTTGAATGTTTATAACTTTGATCTAGAGATTTTATTGCTAGGCATGTACCCTAAGGTTTTTGACAAAAAATAAAGGTTCCATATAAATCAAAATATTGATCATAGAACTTTTGTGGTAGCAAAGACTATAAAAGAAAGTAGATTCCTATCATTTGGGGGATGACTGAACAAATTGTGGTACATGAAGTTAATGAAATATTATTGGTTTGTTCAGAAATTGGAAGAATGGGGTGGCTATGTGGAGCAGCGAGTAGAGCACTGGTCCTAGAGTCAGGAGGACCTGAGTTCAAATTTGGCCTCAGACACTTAACACAAAAACTAGCCACGTGACCTTGGGCAAGTCACTTAACCCCTCCAAGTCACTAACCCCAATAGCCCTCCAAAAAGCACAAAAAAAGTAAAAAACAAAGAAATTGGAAGAATGATGAATTTAGAGAAGCATAGAAAGATTTACATGAATTGATACAAAAATAGTGAAATAGCAACCAAATGGAAAGCACCACAAAACAATAGAAACTGAATGTTGTGGAATTATTCTGGCCAAGTTTGGCCCCAAAAAACAGATGTGAAAAACAAAGCAAAACAAAACACAACATTTCCCTTCTCTTGGCAAAGTGGAAAGTCACTTGTGTGAAAATCTATACGTAATGTTAGATTTATTTTTGTATATGCTGATTAAATTTACTGAATTTTTCTCTTTCTCTTTTTATTTTATATTCTTAGATGGGTCACAGAGAAAGGGAAGAATTATGTAGAAATGTTTTTGTTGTTGTGAAGTTTCAGTCATGTCTGACTCTTCATGACCATATTTTGGGGTCTTCTTGGCAAAGATACTAGAGCCATTTGCCATTTTCTTCTCCAGCTCATTTTTACAGATGAGGAACTGAGGCAAACAGGATTAAGTGACTTGCCCTGGGTCACACAGCTACTAATTTGTCTAGATTTGAACTCATGAATATGAGTTTTCCTGATTCTAGGACCAGTTTTCTATCTACTGTGCCAACTAACTCTGCCCCTGAAGAAGTAGGTGATGTAAAAATGAGAGATACAAAAATCTATTATAATAAAATGCTTACAGAAGGAATCATCGATATACAGAGTGAAAAGATAAGAATTTGGATGTATGGGTTTAACATAACTATTTATTGTAACCTGTAATTGTGAATCACAGTCATTATTAGTGTTGTTTTTTTTCTGTGCTATTAAGATAGCTGGCATTATATTTTAATTCTGTAGACATTGAGCTCATATTATCTCATGTTCCAAACCACAACATGAAATAACTTTTCCTTAATGCTTCTGTCATCTAGACATGAAAATTCATTTATCCACCTTGGCCAAATTGAGTAAAGAAGTGCTTATTTGTATTCTTGCATTTATACTGAAGATAAAAATTAGGAAAAAAGGAAATCAGGGAACCAGCATCAACATAAAACAAAGGTTTTTTAACTTTTTTGAGTCATGTGTGAAGCCTTTGGCAATATGAAGCCCATGAACCCCCCTTTCCAGAGTAATGGTTATTGCTTATACTCATAATTGAAGGAAATGCTAAATTTCAGGTTAATGACTAATAAAAATAAAGATGCAATTTTCTTTTCTATTTTAAGTTCTCAGACGCCGGATATATAGAAACAGACACCTACAGCATCCCCTTCTGGAAGACTTGTATCTGCTTTGGTTCAAGTATCGGAACATTTACTCTATGCCTCTTATTGTGATTTGTAGATGTTTCAAAAGAAACAAAGGGCTTTATACAATTCTTGCTCTCAAGGAACTTACCTTGTTGGGGAAAAGAAAGTAGTAAAGGAAAGGGAACTTAATTGAATGTGACAAAGTACAAGCAGGTTACAAAACATCAGGGTTTTGAGAGTCTGGTGGCTAGAAGAGGAGAATCATACCAGCTAGAGTTATAGAGGGAAGATTCAGAGAAGAGGTGGAATTTTAGATGAACCTCCAAAGGCAGGCACCTGGAAAGTGAAACTTTAAGATGAAAAAGGTGTCTGTCATCTGGAATAACTCCTCTAGAGTTGTGGCATTATCAAGTAGTCTTTCCATTAAAAAAAATGGGCTAGGGGTGGCTAGGTGGCACAGTGAGTGGAGCCACTGCCCTGGAGTCAGGAGGACCTGAGTTCAGATGTGGCCTCAGACACTTAACACAAAAACTGGCCATGTGACCCTGCGCAAGTCACTTAACCCCAATTGTCCTCCAAAAAGCAAAAAAAAAAAAAAAAAAGCACTAGATCTCTGGTTTAATTGGTGTAGAATTCCCAGTAAGGAGACTTCTTATATCAATGCAGATTAGCAACTGTTTTGGAGATTATTTGCCCAGGGTCACAATCCAATAGATGGCCACTCTTAGGTGTTTAGGTGTTTCTCACTCTGAAGCTTTCTACAGCTCAGGATAATTAAAGAATGTGCTATGAACTAGAAGATATTAGTTATTTTATTCCCTGATACAAACATAAGATACCTAAAAAATATAGAAACAGGGTAATGATGTATTTTAAGAATGGTATAATTTAATCAAATGAAGTGTGGAATATTTTAATTGTATTGTGATATGAGAATCTCAGCATAAAATATATACTCCAGAGTCTTAATGTAGCTGTATTCAGAGTCTGTGTTGCCTTATATAAGAATGGCAAACTCTCTGGGTAGTTTAGTAATTAAGCTATCCAGGACAGTGTCTAAGAATGTCCCACCTTATGCTGAATTCACCCTATAAAATAATGTGTTATAAAAAGGGTTCAATATATTTTCACTCATTTTTTCTGTCCTTAATGGATTGTTCTTAAACTAGATGATAAAAGACCAGTTTCCCTTTCATGATTGTTAAACCTAAATAATGATTTTTATCATAGTTTCTAAATGATTTAATTTTCATTTCTATAGAATATTTTTTATGTCCAATGTAGTATATTTCAAATTGAAGCTTAAATTATGTGAGACCCTACAAGATATCAGATCAAGTTATTTCTCTTTTTGTGGTGGGATGGATGGATATTAAGAAAAATCTATTGAAAGCATCATTTGCCAATAAAGTATAATCTAGTATCTTCCTATTTTTAAATCATAATTTAACTGGAAGAGATTATTTATACCTGCATAATACATGCCCATTCTATTAATTCATATGGAAATAAGGCATTTTTTAAAAGAAGCAAAGTTACTTTTGCATGATGTCCGCCTAATATGTTTTCTGAATTCTGGTTACTTATTTCCCATTTTTTGTTAAGCATATTTTTAGTATGGAAAATGTTACTGTTTGTGTATGTTAAAGTCTGTTGTTGTTCAGTCCTTTCCAATTCTTTGTGATCCCATTTGGAGTTTTCCTGACAGACATACTTGGAGTAGTTTGCCATTTTCTTCTCCAGCTCATTTTACAAATGAGAAAACTGAGGCAAATAGGGTTAAGTGACTTGCCCTGGGTCACACAGCTAATAAGTGTCTGAGGAGTTACTAGAACTCAGGTCTTTCTGATTTCAGGTCAGCAGTCCATTCAGTGAGCCACCCAGCTGCCCCTTACAGTTCAGTAATGTTTTCTAAATGCTCAGGTCTGTGGAGGTGGAAGGTGGGTGCGTAGATGACTTCACATCTTGTAACTGCAAGAAAAGGGGTGTTGAATTATTTAATATAAAGCATGACAGATATTGCTCTGTAAATTTAGATTATAACTTGTTAGTGTTCTGACCATTAATTCACATAGCTCTATGGTTGCATCTGTCATCTTTGTTAGGTAAGAAATTATTCCTTTTTTTTCCCTTTTTGTTACTTTTGCTACCAGTTTTATTCTATAAGATATCAAATAAGGTTAGGAGAAGAAATTTCATCTGTAGCAAGCCCTAACATGGATGTCTGAAGACATGGACTCATCTGTATTTCCATTTGTGTCTATAATTTACTGGGATCTTGGGTGAATCACATAATCTTTGTGCCTCAGTTTCCCCATTTATAGAATGTAAAGACTTCCCAATTCTCATGGGAAGGTGGTTTTAGAAATACATTTATTTATAACCTTTCTCTATATGATGCAAAAGAGTAATTATGGATATTAGTTGCCTAAAGCATATTCAGTTGATATATGGAACATAGAGGGCAAGGTGGCATTATACCCATTATGGAGGTAAGACAGACGTAAGGGCACACAGTGTTGGAACGAATTAAAGGAATCAACCACAATCCTTTATAAGTGTATGTATGTATGTGTGTGTTTAGACCATCATATATTGTTTAAATGTCTTGAATTCATCAGAAACACACACTAGATAAATACAAAGTAATATAAGCTTGCCAGTTTGTACTGTCAGTAATATCTACTGTGCCATCTGTCACATAGCAACACAATGGATTTTAGGAGTAGTTCCATGACTGGGAGCTCCAGCAAATGAAATGCCTCCTTTCTTAGCATGTGCATCTGCACTTGTCCACAGCAGTAGTTAACAATTTTTTCCCCCACTGACAGTCATTTTCCACATCTATATAGCAACTTGAATTTGACATCTGTTCTCTTTAATCTTTAAAGAACTGTTCCTCGGGTTCTCTTTTGGATTGGGTGTGTAATTCGAGTTAGCCCAAAGAAAAACATTTGTAAAATTTTAACATGATCTACCACAACCACCCCCCCCAAAAAAAATCCGAAAAAGTTTTATATATCAAGTTGGTGAAATTAGGGAAGGGTGTGGTAACCAAAGGTAGCAAGGAAAATACAGTTATAACACTCGCACACATGCGCTACTTTGGGGGAGCTCCGAGGCAGCAATTAAATAGTACAAGTAATGCTCTTAAGGGGCGCAGGCTGCAGTTCGGTAATACATTCCTTTCTTAATGTGACTTGATGTAGATAGAGTGAGGGCCTATCAGGTGTGAAAAGCCCTGCTGCTCCTGGCTTGGAGTGGCCCCCAGACAGTGATTTGGCGACGTCAATCTAGTCATGCTTGATTTCGACACTTAACGTGGTAAAGCAGGATTTCTCTACCCCTGATCAACTTCTCAATTAGCAAGCTGCCTTGTGTAACGGCCTTGTTTTGCAATCCCTCAGGGCTGCTTCAGGGGTCATTAGGGTGAGAAAACTTGAGTACTAGCTCCAGCTCAAGCAAAGCAAGGGGGAGGTGGGAGTGGGGTGAGAAGGGTAGGGGAAGGGAGTTTGAGAGATTTCCTAAATGCATACAACTCCTTTTAAAGTTGTTTGCTTTCATGGGATTGATTCTTGGTACATTAAGAAGCTTAAGCCTTCAGTATCCTCTTTAAACTGCCCACCTTATCGCCTTGACAGCTGACAGGATTTTTGACAGAGGAGGAAGAGATAACTAGCAGGTTAGTACTTTATTTTATATAGACTAGTCCAGATTTTTTTTGTCACCACTTCAGTGTGTATGATTTTTATTAAATGTATCTGTCGTCGTTTTTAGTTCCTGCTACCTCTACTACACTTTGGTTTTTTTATACATCAGACAATAGGACATAATTTCATGATTCCTAAATGTCCCCTCTCCTGCTTTTTTCCTACCTCTTTTTATTATTCATCTTGAATTCCTTACTACTTTAAAATATTCAGCTTTTTAAATTCTTAATAATATCTAGCATTCGTGAAGCACTTTAAGGTTTGCAAAGTTCGTTACAGATTATAGAAATTTATCTTCACAACTCTTGGACATAGATGCTATTATTATCCCCATTGTACAGATGAGGAAACTAGATAAACCTTAAGTGACTTGTGCAGTCACACAACTTGTAAGTGCCTGAGGCCAAATTTGAACTCACATCTTCCTGATTCTGGATTCAGTTCTAGAGCTGCATAGCTGTTTGAAAGATTCATTCACACATAAGAGATAAATGAGATTTTATTTTTTGCGAAAGAAAAAAACCTGTTAAATTCAAACTTTGTAATTAGTGAAATATTTTTAGATGTTCTTGGGGACTGTTTCACACTTTAATCTTTCATGCTCTTATTTCAACTTTGATAAAAAAGGTAACTTGAATTTTTTAAGTGGTTTAAAGGAGAGGATTTTTCTATCATCATGTATGATGCTATCCTATTTTAATAGTGACCCACAAATGAACTAAATGCTATTGTCATTTTTGCTTCAGAATAAATTAGACATCTTTTTAGACATATAGGAAAGGTAACTTTCATAATACTTGATGTAGCTAGATATTTAATAACATGTTTAATGTTATTAAAAATATGTATATTTTAATAAAAGAAAAATGTTTAATAATAAAAAGAGGCCCTAAATATACTGTTCCAGTTAACATTAGTTAAATCTTAGCTTCCTCTTTTGATTTTCTCCTTTTAGAAATTTGTCGATGTAATTACTACTAGAAAATTGTTAATGCACATAGAATGCAACAAGCAATTTTTAAGTTTTATTATAAAATTGAAGTTTATCAGATTGATTTATTTCAAAGTATGCAAATGCTCCTAGAGATCATTGTAGGGGATATATTTTATAAGTTAGGAGTTTAAAATATTCATATACATTTTTTGGATCTATGATTTCATTCATTCAGGTATTCTCTCCAGTGATGTCAGTGAATTACATCCCATCCTATGTGCAAATCTTGTGCATTTTCTCCTAACATTGTCTGGTGAGAGGGAGGATTCCTACCTTGTGTGCTAGGGCTGTCCTCTGGATCTCTTGACAATACAAAAATATCACTGGAGCACACAGGCTGCCTATCAGTTATGCCTTGCTGACTATGTGAAGAGAACATTTTATCCCCCAATAATACATCTCTCTGACTTCCTTTACAAGGCTTTCTCACATTCAATTCTTTATTTATACTGTGTTGCAGCCTGCTTGGGCTTATCCAAGCACCTTCCCGTTGCCAAATGGCTGCCCCTCAAAGTTAATTTAGTGGTTTTACAATTCAAAGCATGCAGCACCAGTGGAAGTATGTTGTTATTTTTTTTAAAGCTTTAGGGGAAAAAAATTAAGATTTTCTAAATGCATTGTATAATATCCCCAAACCAATCAAACTTACTCTTTTCCTATTAAAATTTGGGGCCAACTTGTTGCCCCTATGTAGTATCTGTCCAAGATACATGTATCAATGAACTAGCTTTATGGTTGTCCATCCAAATACATTTCATGGTTTGCATTATAAAATTTTTCATCCACTTGGTTTGTCTTATTTGACTACTTAGGGGAAACTATCAAAAGATGATGAATTTCGTGGGGCAGGGTTTCTTCAGTGTTTTAGGGCTTATCAACATGGTATTATCTGCAAATATGAGCAAGTGGTTGATATGACCATCTGTGTAGGGAATGTGTCTTCCATTTGTCCTCTGTACTTCATATCTAACAGCATGGAAAAAAATAACTTTGATAAATATGTTTTCCTGATTTATTTCTTGCTTGATATTAATCATCAGAGGGTCACTGAGCAAAGTTAGGTCTTATGTCAATAAAAGGAATTTGTATGATTTTGACCTAATAAGTGTCTTCTTTCTTGAAGGAGAATTTTTTTTTTTGCCTTTTCGAGGGCAACTGGGGGTAAGCAACTTGCCCAAGGTTATGTGGATAGTTTTTTTTTGGGGGGGGGGGAGAGGGGAGGGAGGTCCAAGTGTCTGAGGCTGAAACCGAACTTGGGTTCTCCTGATTCCAGGGCTGGCGCTTTATTCCCTGTGCCACCTAGCCACCCCGTTGAAGGAGAAGCTGTAAGGCAGTATTCTGATCTATGGAATTATATGGATTTTTTTCTTTTCAATAGTTGAGAGGCAGTAAGCAAAATAGGTCCTTTTATTCCGTATATCTTTTGGCAAATTGTATGAGTTTTATTATAAAGCTTTGTAAAATAAATTTGAACCTACATTTGTTATCCTGGAACTGAAACAGTTATTTACCATTTAACAACTATGACAGAAGTACATTTACCACTGATTTGTTCAATCACATTAAGAAAGATATTTGGTAGCTAATTTTTTTTGCAATCATCTATAAACATGCAATATTTATAAACACATGAACCTATTATACTTAAGTTATCATGAATTATTTATCCCATCTTCATGATAGTTATTTTAAAAATCAGGGTATCTAATGCTATTAGTATTAAACAAATATATCCATCTCTAAGAGAAAAAATAAAACTCATTCTAACACATCACATTTTCTGGCATATGTATATTTCATTTTATCTTATTTCCTTTCATCCTCAACTCATTGCTTTAGGTGCCAGCCACAAAGCCCTTTTCCTTAGTTACATCTATTCTCTATTTCCAGGGTTTATATTAGTATTACAGTACTCATAGTTCATGTTTGTGAAGCAGTTTTAAGGTTTGCAAAGCACTTCCATTAAAATGGGCATATCAGTCTTCTGACAAGTAAGACTCTTTAGAACTATGGTGTTCTAATAACTTTCCCCACAGTCATGCAGTGTCAGAGTTTAGATTTGAACTTGGGTTTTCTGACTGGAAGATCAAGGATCTTTCCACTACTTCATGTTGCTTCTTTAAATCTATCAGAAGAGCTATCACCATGCTTCGTAAATTTGTCATTCTTTTTTTTTTTAATCTCTGCATGTTGATCCTGGCTGTGATGGCATTAGCATATGTCCTGAAATGTTACCCCTTTTCTACCTATAGTTTTGAGGAAATAAAACGTTCAATTTATTTTTTCTCTCTACCCCTTGAATAGGCTTCTCTGCTTGCCAGGAGTAATTGTAATAGCTTCTCTAAAGGTTTGGGAAGAGCATAAATAATGTTCTATTGAAAGCAGAATGTTGAAACACCATTATACCTCTTACCAGCAGCTGGTGGATGAAATTTTGTTCCCCTAAATTGCACTTGATTCTCTCAGGTTTACCTTTCTCCACATCAGCAGCCAACAGAAACATATCTAATAGATCAATCCTTTCTCCTTAGACCCATAGGAGTAAAATATCTGCTGAAAGTTGTGTGGAGGAACAAAGACTATGTAAGTAATCTTAGGGGTTGCTTCTCCTAGGCTAAAGACAGAATAAGAAAATGGAGACTACTGAAAAGAGTCAGAAAGCAGTACGTAAAGTCTTGAAATAACTTAATTGGGGCAAAATTGTATTTGGAGAACTAGAACACTTTCTATTCCTGGTTGACATCCTGGATAATTTTATATCTTTAAAGAGTTTTGTTCACCTCCAGTCCAATATAACGTAAGGAACTTTGCAGGTAGTTTCAGATTCTACCCTCCTCCTGCTGAAAATGCCTATCACTCAAAAGCAACATCTTTGTACTCAACTACATTCTCCCCATACATACACACAAGGGCTCTTAGCTTTCTTTCTACCCTTTCATTACCACTACTCTTTAACCTCACCTCTAACTTCTGATCTCAAAGCTTTGATTAAATTCAAAAGTAGTTCTTTTTAATTTAAAAAAATACTCCTGGGACTCAGGCTTAGGAATATTTCTTTACATATTTTTATTATCTCTGCCCTTTTATCTGAGTCATGTGATAAAACATGTTGATCATGATTCAAGATACTTATGGGGGATGGACAGTTCTCAGCACAATGTGTATTATTTATCATACAGGCTTTCTTGAAATGAAAATTGATTGTTACATATTTTGAATCCTCATGTTTGGCTATGTACATGACGTTTTTTTTTTCTTTCTTGGTCTTTAAGTTTCAATATTTAAATTTATGATATGTTTTTGTTTCTTTTCTCTATTCTGTATTTGTGTTCTGACCCTTGAGTCTAAAATAAAATTTAACAAAATGAATAGTTTGAAAAAAGATATATATGGGGAACCATAAGATTCCAGGATACATTTTAGTTGCTATGGGACTACTGTAGGTCGCTATGTGATTTTGTGACATGGTAGAAAGAAGAATCACCAGGTATGGATTCTTATCTTGGCTCTGACATTAATTTCCTGAGTGACCTTGGGCAAGTCACTTCTTTATGACTTGCCCTACCAGTAAAACAAGAAGATTTGGCTAAAAGATCTCTAAGATCCTTTCTGCCTCTAAAATTTCTGCTATTCTTAATCTTAACCAGTTGGAACTATTAGGTTACAGGCATCTCAGGGCTTGGAAGGGAATAGATCTATGCTGAAACTGGTTTAGTGAGATCTATGTCCATTTAGGAGTGAAGTAAATTCTCCCTCTCCAACTCATGCATCAGAATTCCCTGGGTGCCTTTACCTGCCCAGCTTAATTCATCTGAGTTGATTCTCTGTTCTAAAATAAAAATTATGAATTCAGATCATAGGCTACCATTTTATAATATAAATTTTTTAAAAATTAATAATAACAATTAGCATTTACATAACACTTTGGTCTGCAAAGTGCTTTATATATGTTATCAGATTTGATCCTCACAGCAACCTTGGGAGGTAGGTGCTATATAATTTTATAGATAAGAAAACTGAGACTGAAAAGGTTAAGTGATTTGCCCAGAGTCACACAGCTAGGAAGTGTCTAAGGCCAGATTGAACTCAGGTCTTCCTGACTCCAAGCATAGTACTATATCTACTATGTCACCTCACTTCTTACATGTATTCTCATTTGTTCAATGTGGAAACATAGGTTAACGAGACTCTCTCACAGGAGGATGCTGTAACTTAATGGAAGAGCCAGTCTTGAATGAATGTGGGTCTTCTGACCCTAATCCATCATTCTCTTATACCATGCTAGCTCTTCAACTTCAGTTCTTAGTGTACATAATTATCCATATAAGATACATGTGCTTATGCATGCATGAGTGTACATGCATGCACCGGTACATGTATACATGCATGTGTATACATGTATACACACAAATGAGAGAATGTCAGATTGCTTGCCTATATGAAAGTACTGTGTGCCAATGAATTGTGTCATTAGGCTCACGCTTGGATTGCTTATTGTGAACATGAATAATCACTTAGTTTTAACAGGAGTCTTTTAACTGCTTAATCTCCTAAAAATATTTCAGTGAATTTAATTTTGAAGCATTAAAGCATCATCTTTAATTTAGGAAATATCACTAGTCTTGACATCAGGAAAAATCCTGAAGTCATATAACAGTACTGCCTCTAACACTTAATAATCACTTATCTTCTCTCTGAGCCTCAGTTTCTTCACCCATGAGATAGGGAGAATAATATCTGTAGTACTTACTAGTTTATTATAAAATGTGATATTGCTCATAAAACACTTTTTAAAGTTTAAAGTAATTTCTAAATGGCAGTTATTATATACAGTATGTTGCCATAATGCAAGTTCCAAATAACAGTAGAGCAGTGTCAAAGCAGGGTCTAATATATTGGATTCCACTTCCCATATAAATGCAGTAGTGAAATTGGGTGGGGAAAGTCCCAAGAAGTTCTGCACAAATAAACTCAATAAAGCTAAAATTAAACGGGAAACAGCAGGGAAAGAAACTTTGCAGCCAGTTTCTCTCATAAAGGTCTCATTTTCAAAAATAAGCATATGCATGTGTGCACGCACACACAGACACAAACACACACACACACACACACAACTGATTTTAAATTTGAGTATGTACCATTATTACCCAACTGATAAATAATCTAAGGATGTGAATAGACATATTTCAAGGGAAGAAACCCAGTCTATCTATAGCTACATGAAAAAAAATATATCCCAAATCATTACTAATTAGAGAAAAACAAGTTGAAGCAATTCTGACATTTTACCTCACAACCATAAAAGTGGCAAAGATAACTAAAAAAAGGAAAATTATGTATGTTAGAAGGACATATGGGAAAACAGGCACATCGTTCTGCTGGCCTGTGAATGGGTATAACTATTCTGGAAAGCAATTTGAAATTATACACACGATTTTACTGAATATGTAAATATTATTAAAGTATGCCCTTTGACCCTTATTCTACCCCCGCTGAAAATATAGCCAAAAGAGCTCAAAGAAAGAGAAAAACATCCTATTTGAAAAAAAAAAGATATGTATACCAGACTTTTTGTGGTAAAACAAAAGAAAATCTGGAAAGTAAAGAGGTCCATATCAATTGATTGATGACTAAGTTACTGCTTATGAATGTAATGGGGTGCTATTGTGCTGTCAGAAGTGAGGAAAGAGATGATTTCAAAAAGATGGAAAGACTTGTATGAACTGATAGAGAATGAAATAATGAAAACAAGAAAAAATTATACAATAACATCAATATTATAAAAAATGAACAATTTTGAAGATTTATAAATGATGAAGAATGAAATAAGCAGAATCAGAAGAACAACTTACACGACATATAATAACAACACCATAAAAACAAATGACTTTGAAAGCTATAAGAACTGTAATCAATAGAATTACCATCCAATATTTCAAAGGACTGATGATAAAATACAATATCTACCTGACTGGTGATGGATTTAGGATGCAAAATGAGACATATTTTTGTATATGACTAATAAGGGAATTTGTTTTGTTTGATGATGCATATCTGTTTCAAGTAATTTGTTTTTCTTTTTCTCCTTTTTCAGTGTGATAAGAGATAAGGAGAAAAAATAGATTACTTTTCATTAAAAAAATACTTTTAAAATAGAATGGTGGGGGTGGCTAGGTGGTGCAGTGAGTAAAGCGCTGGCCCTGGAGTCAGGAGGACCTGAGTTCGGTTCTGGCCTCAGACACTTAACACCCACCCCACCCCCACACACACACACATATACACACACAAACTAGCCATGTAACCTTGGGCAAGTTACTTAACCCCAATTGCCCTCCAAAAGGCAAAAAAAAAAAAAATAGAATGGTGGTGGTGCTACAGATATGGAATGTTGCAGGAACTTTCAGATGAGGTTACTATTATTTTTAGTTTTGCTTAAATGTTTTACTTTATTACAAGAGATCTTTCATGAAGTGGGTATAATCTATAAATGTTTGTAATACGAAAACAAAATATCGATAAAACTTCTATAATAGGTCAGATAGAAAATAAATAACAAATGAATATGGAATTATAGAAATCTTTTCCAACGGAGGAAATAGCATTGATGACATGCTTTGAAATACAAAAATATCTTGGAAGAATATGAAAAGCAGGAGGATTATAACTGTTACCAAAGTATATAGATTGCTTAACTCAGCAACATTTCCAATGTAGATGTTCAAAAAAATTATTTTCTCTTTTTCTTGCTTCTTATTCTCCCCTTCCTTCCTTCTTTTCTCTTTCTTCCTTCTTTCTCTTTCTTTCAGTGCTTAAGTCCCAGCCGTCATACTATCTGTGAAATTTATCAAGGTAAAAACTCTGATGCTTTGTGTCTTTATCCATAAAATGAAAGTAATCAGACTTTTATCTTATAGATCATTGTGAGCTTCAGAAAAAGTTCTTATAATTAATATATAGATCTAAAGTGATTATATGCTTTTCCATACTGGTATTTAATCTTATTTTAAAATTAAAATGGCTTAATTTCCATTCACCAAGATTATTGGTTCCCTACTAAATGGGAAGCATTGTTCAAGGACCTAAGGACAAAAAGGTAAACAAACACTGGGGCTGCTTCCAAAGAGGTATCCGTTTAGTGGTGGCAGGCAGAAGGACAAACACTTGAATAACTATGAGTAATGTTTGGAATAACTGTTATGGGGGCTCTGGTAGTCAGCCAGTGCTGGTTAACATAAGTCTGTAGTGGACTCAGCATGATTTGGGGCTAACTTGCAATATCATTTATTAGCTTTGAAATAGAATGGAGGAGGCAGATGGATAGGAAGCTGTATTGAAGGTTAGGTTATTCATTTCTCAACCTTACAAAGCAGATGTTCTTGATTATTTAATTATCTATCTTTGTTTACTAAACATGTTGACTATTTAATATATGTACACTATTATGTTAAGTGTAATACTCAAATGGGTTTGCAGTTTCATCACTATGGATAATTCCTTCTGATGCTGATCATAGCCCATACGTGCCTGGCTATCCTGTGTAAATATTGCCAGTTTTCTCTCATAAATTCACCATAAAACGTCTACTGAACATACTGGGCTTATTCTCCCACTTTTCCTTGATATCATGAGGATACTATTGGAATGAACAAGCTATGTATTAGTTATTCATCACTTTTACCATGTGACCAACTAAGTGTTATAGGCAACAAATAGAAAATATATATTTACTTAATTTTAGTACTTCATGTTCATGTAATAATTGCTACCTTTCATAGGATATGTACATATATACATATATTGTCAAAGCCATTGAAACATATAGAATCAAATGTCTCAGATCATATTTATTTTAATATGAGAATCTCGATGAAGTAGAAACTTATTTCAGTAGTAATTCTTAAATGGACTCATATATACATATATTGTCAAAGCCATTGAAACATATAGAATCAAATGTCTCAGATCATATTTATTTTAATATGAGAATCTCGATGAAGTAGAAACTTATTTCAGTAGTAATTCTTAAATGGACTGAGTACTCCCACAGTTGGCTATCTGGTCTTCATGATTCCAGATTCAGAGTTTCATTCACTTATCCATCTAGCTGCCTGTAGATGAACAATAAACCTGGAGCAGAATTGAATAAGAACAGCTTTGACACCCAAACTCATCTTTTTTTAACACCAATATTCTCCCTGAGATAGTCTGTGATTAATAGCCATATACTCAATCTATGAGGAATGAAAATATTGAATGACCAAAAAACACTAGAAAGTCATATGGTGGGGATTAGAAAGCAGCAATATATTGGCAAGGATGACTTAAATGAAAGTGGCTTAAAAGGGGGTATTGGTACCATAAGAATGTTAAAAGATCTAGAGAAATGCTTTCACTGTTTTTATAGATCCTCTTTGGAAGATGTATATTCACAAGCATTCTAGAAAGGGAAGGCTTAGTTGAGTTGCAGTTGTCAGAGGTCAATACCTAAAAATCACATCATTTGAAGAATAATTCTAAAATAGAATGGATTTTGTCATTCTTTGTGCATCTTAGACAATGATGTATAATGAGGGGTCATCTCTTAAAAGCAAAATAATCTAACTTTGTGTTCATTATGGTCAGTAGTTGAATCTTAAAGTCAGTCAATAAGAACTTATTAATCATTTAATACATGCCAAGTACTAGGTATATATGATCTAGTAAAAAAAAAATGGTAGACATATGAAAAAAGTAGCAGGCAAGGTGTCCCTATTTATGTAGATAAACAGAAACTCAAAAAACCTGTGGTCTTTTAACAATATATGTAAGAAATCATTAAATGTGCTCGTGTGATTGGGGAAGAGTCACTTTCTTTTTTGTAAGGTTCTACTGGATACATAGTTTTCTCCTTTCAGTGCTGTAAACCAGAATAGAAATTAATATACTGTCTAAGTCTTGGTCTATTTCTAGCACTCCCAACTCTGTAATTATCCTTATACTATCAGTCAATCAGCAAGTATTTATTAAGCCCATATTATGTCTCAGGCAATTCTTAGTAGGTGCTATGGATACACATTTAATGACTGAAACAATCCCCTTTCAGAAAGAAGCTTATCTTCTAATGAAAGGGACAACACATACATATGCAAATATCTACTGCATAAATGTAAAATAAGGAAAGGCAAATATACAAAATTGTTATATACAAGATCATTTGGGAGGGAAATGTACAAGAAGTTACTGGAATTAAGAGAATTGCCCATACCTCCCCTTTAATTTTGTATACTCAACAGTTTTTGCCCCTTCTATCTGATGGGAAAAAAACATAAAAATATTTTGAGAAATAGACTCTACTAGTTATATATGCTATATCTAAGGAACTGTGATTTTATTGGTTTGTTTACTCTCTTCAGTAGTGCAGATTGCAACCAGTAATAGATAATCTTAATGAGTTGCTGTGGCCAAAAAAAGAATTATCTCCTGGTGACCAACAGTTGGGTGATGAGCTTCTCAGAACTTAACTTGACTGATGCTCACTCAACAGTCATGAATTCTATTGTCATCCTTGTAAGTTCAGTGTTTCTATCTTGATAGGGCCTACCAAAATTTTGGTCTTTGGGTACAGTTGTCTAGAACTCAATCATCTCCACATCAAAAATAAACTGTGGAATAGGGCTCAAACAGATGTATAGTATATAAAATTATTTGTAATTCATTTCAACAGACATTAACTACCTACTCTGTGCAAAAGAAGACAATGATATACAGGGGAAATAGTTAAGAGTAATTATCACAATAGTCTATAGGCAATACAGAGGAAATGAAAATTTGAAATAGGGTAGGGCAGTGGTGTTTGAATGGAGAGAATGGGAATAATGGGGAAGAGATTGCAATGATATAACCAATTTTGTGGAGGGAAGGAGAAAGAAAAGTTAAAGGTGACTTCTAGTTTCAAGCCTGGGTGATTGGGAGGATAGTCAGTAGAAACAAAGAGGGTTAGATTTTGATTTTCAGGGGAAGAAGACAGGAAACATGACTTTAGGGGTAGTGTGGATAATAAGTTTAACATCTGAACTGCCAGTGCAACATCAAGGTGGAAATGCCCAAAAGGAAGTTAGTATTTGGAACTAGAGCTCAAGAGAAATGGGGATATAGAAGTGTTCAACATAGATAAAATATTAAAGCATTTAGAGTGGAGGAGAGTCCCAACGTGTAAAACAAAGATCAGTAAAAGAAAGAAGACTGAGGTTAGAGTTTTGAGGATATGCCCAGACATGGTTAGAGAGAGGAAGGGTAGCCTTAATCTTATTAAAGTAGTTGAAGTCATCTGCTAAAGTGGTGGGATTGAAATTGAGGACTTGAGGCAATGGAAGGTTGAAAATTTTTGTGAGAAGTGTGATAAGTCATGAGAAATAGCTAGGGTAATTGTCATTCAATCGATCAATCTAGATTTATTAAGTATTTATTAAATGCAAGGAACTTTCCTAAATCCTGGAGATAAGACAGAAAGGCAGAAAACATCCAGTATGCTCTCAAAGAGTTTATATCCCAGAGGGGAGAAAACAAATAAACAAATCGGTAAGTGCAAGATGGGTACAGAATAGATGGAAGGTAACCTTTAGAAAGCATAGCTGTAACAGTCCTGGGGACCAGGAAAGGCTTCTTCCTGAAAGATGTACTTGAGCTGAGACTTGAAGTAAGCCAGGGATTCTAAGAGGCAGAGAAGTGAGAGATGAAAAGAGAGAGCAGTCCAGGCCTGAGAGACAGGTAGTGCAAAGGCAAGGGGAAGGAAAGTGCGTGTCATGCATGAGCAAGCAGACCAGCAGTGTGAAATAAAGTGAGAGAAGAGTTAAAAGCTAGGAAGGGGCAGGTTGTCCAGAACTTTAATGCATTAGTGACTACCCTGCATGACTTTGTAGTAGTCCTGGTCAGTACAGCTTGATGACCTCCTCTACCATTGTAGTTTACCTATTAATCGGGGCTCTAAAGGGATGGGGGGGAGGATATGAAACTGGAACAGAATATGATTAAGTTATTGAGGATTATTGCATGGAGTGAGGAAGGAAAAAAAGAATGTATGTGAGGGGGTGAAATTATTGAAGAAAATTGAAATTATAGATTGTAATCTATATGTGGAGATTGAGAAAAGGTTAGTAGATGAAAGCAACAAGGATCCAGTCAAAGTGATAGGACTAAAAAAAAGGCCATTTAAAGGAATTTGCTGAGTGACACTAAGAGACACTGTCTACAAATGGTATGAACTCAAAATGTCTATTTTTAAATGTTTTCCTATGCTAATGTAATGTCTGGGCATAATTTGGATATGGAAATGAAAAAAGTGAACCACACATAGGCATGACATATTTAGGCCTCTGTAAGTATGTTTAGCTTTATAGAAAGAGTAAACTTAAAATAGATTTGGAATGATTATATAATAAAATTATTATTTATCTATATAATTCATTTTAGTAGAAACCATGTCACTCTCAGGGATTCTTTAAATAGCAGTCTCCTCTGGTTCATTTTAGCTATGATTAAATTCACATGAAATTAATTTACTAATCCATGTGTTGAGCAAAAGTATACTTGTATATACAAATATCATAAATGTAACTGTATTGTTCAATAAGTAGGTATTTATTCAACAATAAACAACATTTTGTACATGTATATGCTTTGAGAGGATGACCTTTTCATCAAGAATAGACATAAGATCTAATTTTCATGGATAAGATTCAGTGGGGAAAGTGAGACATGATGTTCTTTATTTTTTAGTAGTAGTACTTTGATAGCAGTAGAGCATTTCATTTTTTTCCTTTCTTTATCTCCTTTTCTACTTTGCTCTTATTCTGAAAAGTGAAATTGGCAAGTGTATGAAGTATATTCACAACAAGCAAAAAAAGCAAATGACCCTTTTCTACCATCTATGAAAATATTCTGTCATTGTAATACCTAGAAGGAAACGAACATAAAGCTGTCAAAAGTTAGTCGTTCAACTCAAATGTTTATATTTTTGTATCCCTGGGGAAAAAAATCAGTCCTCTACCAGATCTACTTTTATAGACAACTTTTCTGTGAAATTCATAAGCCAGAGATTACTTCTACTTTAGGAATACGTAGACAGGCCTGCCAGAAATTTAAGTTAGGACCACTGGAGTTTATTAAAGAAAAAATGGTTATCTTTCTGAATTAGATGTTGTCAGAGTATATGTTCACATTTTCCTTTCATAATTGTATTTTGAGCATTATTTCCCATTAGTTTTCAAGAACTTGATTTAGCAAGTTGTGGTAATGATAGGATAAGATGTCTGTAGAAACATCCGATGCTATTACATGCAAAGTACCACTATAGTGTAAATATTTTCCCGCCAATGACATGTAGCAAAGAAAATAAAATTCTACATACTATGTCATCTACTTTGAATCTTATCTTTCTCCCTTCCTCCCAGTGGAATTTTAGTAACACACGTTCTAGCTATCTGCAAAGTTTACTTCACTTGATCCACTCCTAGGCTGCAGAGACATTTTGGTATGTATTAAG
>NW_027186502.1:5400880-5483380 GCF_028583685.1 Petaurus breviceps papuanus | reverse complement strand
GGGCTTACTTTTTAAAACAAATGAAGTTCTTAAGTATGCTACTCCTGAATAGACCATTAGGTAGCAAAAGACCAAAGAGTCATATTGGCTTTATGGAAAATTCAAAATTCACCTTGTAGAAGTATGGAAGTTCTAATTTTTCTTGAGAATTAAAGAGATGCTCATTGAGATTCTAGTCGAAAATAAGTAAAGTTTCTTTAAAAAAGAAGTTCTACAAAGGCCAAATTCTTTCATGACACGGAAGATTATAAAACATTGGCAATGTAGTGGTTGCTAATGATGTATTCCTTGAAGTAAACTGGAGGAAGGACTGTGTTTGAGGGTAAATATTTAAAACAAAAAATTCAAGACAGTTTTATCCAGCAACATCATAATTGCTTAGAATTTATTAAACACTCTTACCCTGTGAGGCATTAATTCAAATGTATTTGAACTTCTTACCTTCAAGGCGTTTATGTTTAAAAGACAAGTTGGGTACATTTGTGTGCATGTTTAAGAGACATTTTGCCAAACATCAAATTTGCAGCATCCAGTCTTACATTTCTTTCAAACAAATGTAATCATTATGAAAGCAGATGTGGTACTGAATTTATATGTATGTATGTATGCTTATAAGGAAAGGATGTGTCTTTATACATGGAGGGCACTTAGATTTAGAAACACACCTGTGTAATCTTTAAATTCAATAAAATGAAAGGATGAGATTTCTTTAAATTGCATTTTTGTTACCAAACTGAATTCCCTGTGTTGTACCTTTTGAATGCATTAGTTTAGAACTGCTTTTAATTTCTTCCTTCCCCTGAGAGCCATTATATTTTTCTCTTCTCAGCCTGATATTGGAGAAAAAAAGAAACTGGCAGATGTGGTGTGTTCATCTAGCTAGCTTCCTAGGGAAAAAATAGCATTAACTACAATACACAGACTTATTCTGTTCATTTTTACAATTATTAAGTACTTTAAATAAACTTGGCTTCAAATATTGCCAAAAACAAGTAGAGTAAATCATTGTTCTTTGTTTCCTCCTGTTATGAGACTAGATGGGCATTTACTTATGTACAATTTTTCAGACTATTACAGAATCTATTTGCAGAAATCTAGAGCAAATAGGTCCTTTTCTTTTTTAAAGCATGTGTGTTTTTGTACCAGACATTTCAAATGATTCTTACAGTATATTATGCTCCAACTCCTGGTCTAGCTACATATAGTTTACAGCCTCATTTACTTTAATGTGCTACCTGAATAACATAATCATAGCTATAACTATGGTATAGGGCTATAAGGTGCATGAACCACTAATGCTTTCTATTTAGATGACTTGTTCATAAAATGTTCTTTTAATAATAATGCTATAGCTATTATTAACTAGATGTCAAAAATCCAAAGAATATTGTATCTTTTAAGGATGGCTTTTTTCTCTTCCACCTAAAATATTTTACATTTGGTATTAACACCAAAGTTACATGGATCTTATGTCCATAGTACAATCCAAGAACACAATTCTTGCCATGTATTCAAATTGGTTGATTTCTGTTTGTGTGTGGTTATGTAACCTTGCTTTGCTGTTTTCTTTTCTTGAACTAGAGGACTTTTTTAATAAAAGAAATGATAATAACATAGGACAAAAAAAAGTTTATATCTAATATATAAAAATTCCTTGCCTATATACTATACCATATAGTAGTACTTGGTTTCAATTCCTTTTGCAAGGTCTATAGAATTATTTTGTCCATAATTTCAAATTCCTTTAAAAGTCATTTATTTTTGTAAAAACAATATATACATTCTTTTAGGTTATTTGGTGTAACGGGAAATTGTGCTGCTTGCAGTAAACTTATCCCTGCTTTTGAGATGGTGATGAGAGCCAAGGACAATGTTTACCACCTGGACTGCTTTGCATGTCAGCTTTGTAATCAAAGGTAAGAGAATTTTATTTGGGCTCCCAAAAGCAATAGAATAGTTTTGTTCTTATTGTTGTTTCTAAGACCAAAAATTATTTTACTATTGTGAACGTAAAGGAATTATTTGTGTGTGTCAATAAATTGAAATACAAGAAAAATTATTACATGTTTTCCCATGTCAAATACATTGTATTAGCTATATTTGTAAGAAGTTAGTAAATTATAGTTTTCATCCCAGCCCTTTTGTTATTCCTTTCCTTTTAACAAAATGCCATCAGTACCTCAATAGCTTAAAGAATAATATGCCTTAATTTCCTCTGTAAAATGGGAATAATAATAATAGCACCTACTTCTTTGAGTTCTCTTGAGGATAAAATAAGAGAATATTTGTTAAACACTTTTCAGATCCTAAAGCATTATATAAATGCTAGCTATCATCATTATCTTATTAGCATGGTACTTCTGCAGTGTTAAGAGTGACCCTTCCCAGCCCTTTCACATTGTGTGATTTTTTTTGTCGGCCTCTTTACAGAAATTATTCACAGTGGATCTCAACCAACTTCCTCAGGATTTTGCTCTAGTTTTAAAATAAATTGCCAATGAAAGTTTTAGGGAAAGCAAACATTCTTAAATGCCTTCAGTATTTTAGTGTTTAAGTAAATAACATTAGAAACACAAGTTTTCTTTTACTGTAAAATACGGAAATGGTACCTGAAGAAACTTACAGTTTAATGAAGACAATGTGAATGTGGGGGGAGGGGAGACAGGGAAGGAGGGAGAGAGGGAAAGAGCAAGCGTGAGTGCATATGCTGTGTGTACCTGCATGCATGTGTAAGGAAGGGTACAAGGGAATCTTGAGGGGGAACAGCACTAGCAGTTTGTGAGACCAAGAAAGATCTCATGAGGAGCTTGAATGTTAAAATTAAACTGTTTCCTGATTTATCATTAGATAATGATCTAATTTGAAACTGCCTATTTTAGCAAGGAATCTTAAAGTATAGTATAATGTTTCATATAAGCCAAAGCTAAAATAAAAGCTTTATTTTCATGCTTTATATACTACAAGTGATTTTGCTAAAGATCACTTATTTGATTTAATTAAAGGACACATATCATTTTTAGTTTCTTCTCCAAAATTTCATATATATGTGTGTGTGTGTGTGTGTGTGTGTGTATTCACACATCTGAAGAATTTCAGTAGCTAGTTATATATGCCATTAAAATACACATTAAATCAAGACATCTTTCTCCTAAGGGATGATTGGAAGGGTTCATCTTCCTGGTCTGAAGAGTAGGTGCTTAACATTAGATCCTTAGATCCTTATAAGCACAGATTATAACCTAAACATTTTTGGCTGACACCCAGAAAAAATTATCAGAAGAGCTTATTTCCAAAAGGCCTATTATTAATAGACTTTGAGTAATTTCATTGATTTATTATTTTGCTCTACTGATCTAAGGGTTGAACATCCCTATTCTAACCATATTTTGTACATAAAATTAAATCATCATACAAATATTAAACCCTACTTAAACTGTATTATGATACAAAATAATTGCAGGTTGTTAATGCTATTTACAAATCATGCATCAATTTTATTCTACCATAGAAATAAAAAATGCATTCACAATTAAGTCTCTCTCTAGTAGAACTCAGTCAAGTAAGACAAACACTCCTAAATTCTGACTCTAAAACTGTTCATATTCTTATTGCTGTAAAACACTACTCTAGTATCATTATGAAAGTACCTAATATATTTCTGTTGTCGCTTCATTTATTACATGCCATAAGGGGGCTGCATATCTTTAGTGTTGGTTATGCACAATTAGCACTTAGTTATTATCTTGTCACTTTAGTCCATACAAGACAAACTTCTTTAATGCAAGAAGTCAGCTAATCTTCATCAGTCAAGCAAAGCAGGCAATTTTTGTTACCCTGAATACAAAAGGTTTTCCATGTAGGTGACGCTTTTTCCTAGAAGTTAGCTTGGAAAACCAATGTCTTCAATAAAACCATGGTAATTCATGGTGCTTCTACTAGAAGTCAAGTAATTGTAATAATTTGTGTCTTTTCAAGTGAAACACAAGGCAAATTGGTAGTGATAGATAACTTTCCCTATGAGAAATTTTTTGTTGTTTCTGAAATGAGATATCATGAATGTTAGGTAAAGTAGTTATTTATCAGGTTTTTTGTTCAAATATTTAATTTTAAATATAATTAAAATGAAAATCTCCCACCATTAAAATTGTCATGCCTTTCAAGGCCTAATGGGCACAGTCACAAAATTCTCTCTTTCAAAAATCTCTTTTTTGCAAAACTGTTACTTCTAGATATACAAATATGTTCTAGAACCAAAGAAAGACAAATTAAAATCTTATCTGTGTGTTGATTCTTCAGGATGGAATATGTATATTGATACAATTTCTTATACTCAAACATTTCTCTCCCTTAACTATAACAGATAGCATTTCCTAATTTTAAATGTCAAAATATAATACAGTGATTTGTTAGTCTTTCCTCTAATGTCATTAATTTAAGTCTTTTGAACATTTATTAGGATTTGAGAAAAATAGAGTATAATTTATTTTTAACATCTACCTCATGTGTCAGGAATAATAGAGAATATAAAAGAAACTGCCCATGAGGGGTTGACAGTTTACTTGGGAAAAGGAGATATCACACAGAAAAGCTATACAAGACAGTATAGCCAGTAAGTAAAATAAGTGGCAGAATCAGTGCTGTTTAAGACATCATTGTGTACTAAGATACATACTGATCATTAGAGTAGTCAGAAGACAATGGAGGATAGGTCTTTGAAGATAGAATGTTCCTTAAGAGTAGGGATGACTTATTTATCCTGTACAATACCATACACATAATGGGATTCAATAAATATTGAAAATTTAGACAGAAAAGAAAGATGGTGGAAGTTATTCCAGGGAAGTAAAAAAGAATGAAGGAAGCATGGTATAAACAGTAGGAATACTTTTGTATTAGTGACTCAGGGAAATAAAACTGGAGAGCACCAGATTACAGTGTGCTTTGAATGACAGGTTAAGCATTTTCACTATGATTTGAGTGGCATTGTGGTACTACTGAAGACCTCAAAGTCATAGTCATACCAGTTAAACTCTATACAATTCAGTGGGGACTTCTAGAGCATTTAAGTGAAGTGTTGGGAATGTAAAGACAAAAATGCTTCTCCCTATATGGTCCTTACATTCTCTTCAAACATTAATCTTCTTAGAAAATAATTTTCAATAATATCCAGAATTGCTTAAGAGGTGTGGGAGTATCTGGAGGTCCTGAGGCCAGCTAGTAAGCTATGTAGTAATCCATGTGAAATGCGATAGTATTTCACACACACACACACACACACACACACACACACACACACCCTTCTTCCCCTACCTTTGGTGATGAGGGCCAGGACTAGGTATATAATGGCATGAACATGCTGATATTTTTAAATATATAGATTATTTGAGCCCAACCTGTGGTGTACAGCCTTCTGAGCCTCTCTTTGTTTGATCAGCCACAGTTGGAGACAATGTACCTTGCCCTGACATAGTGATAGTGTTCTGGTCCTCTTTGAGCAGGAAGGACAACAACCAACTTTGCAAATATAAAAATGTTAAAGAGATCTCTGAGATCAGCTTGGCAAATAAAATGGCCAGTATATTCAGAGCCCTGATAAGCACAGGTGGAAGAAAGATTAAATAAATCTAGTCCCTTCCCTGCAGTTAATAATCAAGTGGCCACAATCTAAAAATGGTGTGTGGTAGCATTAAAATCCTTTCCAGTTGTCTGTTTACCCTGAGTGTCTACCTGAAACAGAAATACAGACAGAGAAGAGATTGGATCCTACCTAACTGTTTTTAAAAGTGAAGGGTGGGACAGTTAAATTGCAATTGTCTGATTTAATTTGCCCTTACCCTATTAGGAAAGTTAAGAGCTGTAGCCTATTAATGACCCTTTGAGAGGATGGTAATAATGGAAGTAAGTCCCTTTTCCTAATATTTTTTTCTGTAGCTTTCTTTTTGCTCTTACCAAAAATTATCTTGTATTTAATACTGAGGTGTTTTTTATATACACATTTAATATACACATTTTATATACACATTTTTATATACACACTTTCCATTCGGAAAGTTCTCAATACTTTTATATGAATTTAGCTAGAAACTAAACTACCAAATTAATAACAAAAAAATCTCGGCTATAAATCTTGTATATTTTTGTATTATTGGCACTGTAAGGGAAAAAAAGAGTGTGTGTATATGTGTATACATATGTATACATATATATGTATACACACACACTTTAGTCTTTATATATTTGGGGTATGAAGATGGTAAAACTTTTTATCTATTCCAAAGTTGCTGGGATAGGGATCATTTCAATGGGTTGAATTTTCAGTAAAATTAATATAAATTTATTTTGCATGGAACTATATTACTCTATATTTCCTAATTTATTCTAATATCATATATTTTCAAATATGAGAGCAATAACAGGGATAAAATACTAGCTTCATGAATTTTAACATTTAAATATAAATCTCAATACTTAAGCCAGTACTGGAGTGTTCAAAGTATAAGTGCATGTTTTCCCCTTTTTGATCTTTGTAGACTTCCAGAGGGTGTAAATATTATATCTAAATATGCATTCTGCTTTTATTCCACCTTTTAGGGCCCAGAGACTAGGTTCTAGCTCTTACTACCTGTGTGACCCTGGGCAAATCACTTAATCTGTGTTAGGCTAAAGAACTTCCAAGGTCCCTTTCCTCCCTAAATATATGGTCCTGTGATACTCATAACAATGTTCCCTAAATAAAAACCAATCAGATGTTGAATAACATATTGCAAAACACAAGACAACATGGTGAAGTTGAGGACATTGAACTTAGAATCAATAGATACAGGTTGATTCTCAGTTCATTATTTTGAGCTTCAGCACCTAGTTGTAAGAGAAGAGCTTGGTAAATCATAAGTCTGTGTACATGTGAGGAATTGTTTATTGCTATGAAGACCTTATTACAATGATATATATTAATTTGTAATTGGGGAATAAAACTTTTCATAGTCTGTTAGGGGGGTAAGGTTTTTTGAAGGATAAAGTAACAATTTTACTTAAGGAATGGTTTTGATAGCTGATGTGTTGTCATGTATCTTGATGTAAATTTGGTTATATTAATGTGAATTTTGTAACACTTTAGTGTTTGTAAGAGGAAATGAGAAGAATATCTTCCTAGGATTTTCATTTTAGCCTGGAAATAAACTCAAAGCATAAAGAAGAATTTTAACAGCTTTAGTTTTGACATAATAAAAATATTGATTTTAGTAAGTAATTAATATTCCCTTCAGCAGGGCATATAAAATGTTGGGTTTTAATTGTAATCTGTACAGAATGTGTATTCTATTTTGTTCCATCTCTGGGAAAATTTTGTTTTGGATAGAAATGTAATAGATATTTCTCCCAACCAAACATTTTCCTATTTTTCAATTTAGTTTTAGTTACCAGTATAATCTAATACTTAAGATTCCTTTATTGGAGTAACATTCCTTCCATCATTTAAAGTTACCATAATTTATAACTAGTAAAAGGAAGAAAAAAAAATGAAAGCAAACTGTTTAAAGTTCATTATATCAGCTTTGACCTCTAATAACGCCTGGATTTCAAGATCATTGCATAAGCTCTCCTTTCAATCAACAGCATCAGCAGGCAGTAATCCTAGAGGAGGGGGGAAAAATATACTCCATAAATAAACAGACCAATTTTCCTTTAAAAGGAAAAACTAATTCTTTTCATTCTACTTTTTTATTGTGCAATTCCCCCTATCTACTTTAGTGTACGGATAAATTTCCAAAACTACCCAGTTGGAAAATAAATGGGTTCATTGTTTGTCCAGCATTCCAATCTTTGCAAATGTAAATCAGTCCAACTGCTACTCATTGAAGCCTCCAACTTCACAAAACATTAAAGGGTAGCTTTCAATACACAATTTAATCTGACAATCCACTTAGATTTCTACTTGAACATCATTAGAAATTGACTGTCTGATAAAGAGAGGCCACTATCAAAGGTCAGTCAGGTCAACTTGTATAATTATATGTCTGTTATACTGGGTCAACTCTAGCAGACACTACTGTTTGAAGGTTAAATTGTTACAATTAAATACATATATAAACCTTCCCTCCACCCCCCACATAGCTACTGAGATGCTGTTAAATCAGCTCTAAACACTATAAGCATTTGTTTCTGACCCCAATGGTGAGTAAAGTCTCATCATTTAGAATATCTGGCACCCCCTCCCCAACAAAAAGCCTTTATTAAGAATATTATTGTCTAAAGTAGATTAAACATTGGTTTATGAAGTAAAATGCATAGTTAGCTAATAAAAATGACTTGCTTTATTCATACCAATGCTTCCTGTGTTAAACTCTTTTGTTTTAACTTGAAATACTATAAGAAATGCCAGAGTAAATTTTTCAGAGTTGGTGAACTTGCCACAAACATGGAATATTACCCTGCAGCATAATCTGTTAAAGGAGCTTTCATACTGTAAGACCTACTTTTTTCACTTATAAATCATTAAAATTTAATCATTTTGACAAATAGAAAGTGTTAAAAGAGACTTAATTTCTAATTGGCCTAGTTACTTTAATATTTTTTTTTCTTTTTACAATGTGGATAAATGGACATAATATAAATGCTTTATATTCTTTCTAGGAAAACAATAAAGTTCTACTTGTTTTTCAAGTAAATAGCTTTTATATATGCTTACCCTAAATAAACCTGTTGTGCAAATATGGGCCTGCTGTGCAGACAACTTATATCTAGGTATGATTTCTCTTAAGATTTGAGGTTAAAATAAGAAATAATCATGTAATGTTTCAGTGAAGTGCTAAATGGTCTCATTGTGATAAAGCATTGTCTAAACCAAATTTCAGATTTATAGAATTATGTCATTGATATAGAACCATATTTTTTAAGTGACTCAACATTGAAATGGCCTTAAATCTATCAAAATGATTTTTTAAATATATTTTCAGATTTTGTGTCGGAGACAAATTTTTCTTAAAGAATAACATGATCCTTTGCCAGACGGACTATGAGGAGGGTTTGATGAAAGAAGGTTATGCACCCCAGGTTCGCTGATCTATCAACGTCACCCCACTAAGAATACAAAGCACTACATTCTTTTATCTTTTTTTGCTCAAAATGTATATAAGAATTGACACAGGAACTTATTGGATAGCATAGATATAGAAAAACAGGATGATCGTGTGGAATAAAAGGCGGACTGCAACTGTATGTAGTGAAATTGCTCCCGTTCAGAGTTGAATGTTTATTATTAAAAAAAAAAAAACAAAAACAAAAGGTAATGTACATATCGTCAGATTCTCTTGCTTGCTCTTTGTTTTGTGTCATTTGGCATGAGATGTTTATTTTGGACAATTGTATATAATGTATTGTAATATTTGAAGCACAAATGTAATACAGTTTTATTGTGTTACCATTTGTGTTTTGTTTTGCTTCTTTGTATTGTTGCATTTAGTACAATCAGTGTTTAAACTTATTGTATATTTATGCTTTCTGTATCTACCAGCTATTTTAAATGAGCTGTAACTTTCTATTAAAAAAAATTAAAGGGTAAATCCCAGTAAATGCTACGTACATAGATAAAGCAAGTCTATCTATGTTAAATATTTAAGAAAACAAAAGTATTCTAACAGCATCCACTACTACTGCCACTATGATGAAGGGTCTGTCAGTGTTTTCATTATAAGGCCCCTATTTTCAGGGGCTTGAAGATCAGCTTTTAAAAAAAAACGCATAAAAGTTTCATCTAAGAGTAATTTTATTTTTTGTCAACTTGAGAAAAGTGGCATTTTTAGAATATATCTTTAAATCATGAAAATACGTATTAATGGTTTCAAATTCATGTGTTCAAGCTTCTTAATATGTTTCATGATTTTTGCCAGCCTTTAGTCCCCTTTACAAACTAGTGCCTTTGGTTGTCATGTATTTTTTTCCAAAGGGTTAATTTAGAAAAATGTTACTGCCCCAGTGTAGTAACTTAGAAAAACATCAAAGTTCATGTAAAAACTTTAAGCAACATATTATCCTTGATTTTTCCACACAATCTGAGGTCTTTTAAAAAAATATTTAGAATTGCACATAAATTTGCTGAATTCTTATTTCTATACAGCAAAGCCATGGCATCCACTCAGCAGTGTTACTTGTGTCTCAGAACTGAATAATGTCTATTAAGACCAGTTGAAAGAAGAGAAACAAAGATTGGGTAAAACACTATAAAATTGGTTATATTTTATCCTGCATTCTACCATCCTTTTAACATTCCAAACTGAGCACTTTTAAACTTGTTCCTCACACTCCCGACTGCTTTTATATAAGTTTAAAGCAACTCTTCACTCAGAATTCATCACAGAGACATTGGAAATCTGTCATTACCTTTTTTTAGAAGTGAAATATTATTTCTAGGCTTACCTCATAGTTTGCAAGTGAGCAGGTTTATAGAAGACAGAACAATTATGGAAGATATGAAGACATGATCTCCTCTTGGGTGGGATTCATTCCATTCAGTCACTAAAGCTGTTCTCACACAGGCACAATGAAGCATATAATTTGCAAAAGCAAATGTGGTGCTATTAACATTTTGTTTTTGTTTTGCTGTGCCTATAGAGTGAAGTTAGGTTTTCTAGTGGTTTTGCAAAGATGTTTTCTCCTACAAATATACAAAGAATGGAAGTTAAGGGTAATGAATGCATCTTAAATCCGTTTTGTTTTGCTTTGTTTTCGTCAAAAGTATATTTTCAGACCGTGTCTGGATGTGAGGTATTTGAGAACTTGAATTTAAAGCATAGCTTCATAATCAGTGTGCATTTAAATCTGGGGGAAATATACACATGTACACATTTTCTCAGTACTTGCCAAAGGTTATTTTCAAGAGAAGTTAATGCTTTGGAACATGAAGATAAGCATTTTAATGATATTTCATAGTACATGGTTATACATTGAATATCACAAAAGCGTAGTTAATACAGACACTAAAATTCAAGATGAAAGTTACTTTATGAAGAGAGACTTATCGAAAGAAGGGAAGTGGCTTTCATAATATTGCCACATCATTCTTGATGGAGAGTTATTTGAGGTGAGATTAAATCTAATATACAAGGGACTTTTAACATGTAAATTATTTTGCATATTGTTAATATATCAAAATGCCTAAGATAAATAGTGAGCAAGCTTCATCTTTGTTGTGGAAGGCATTCCTGGATCAGAAGGAATGGTTGGACTAGATGGCCTCTCAGGTCTCTCTTGATCCTATCATCTGATTTTAGGTCCTCACTACCAAAAGACCAAACTTATTTCTTCTTTTTACTTCTTTTCTAGTACTTCAAAAATTCTTATACTTATAAGGAAAATAGATGAAGTGGATTATTTATTATACCCTTAATATGAATAAATTAAGATCTTAATCTTAGAAACTTGATTTCAGAGAATTTACACATTGACTCCTTAGGGGTTGGCATCCACTGGGCACCTTTATAGTGACTTTTTTTTTAAACTTGTGTGGCCAGGTTGTCTGTCTACAGTACACTATTCAGATCACACACTGGATTGTGGCAAGTTTTCTTCTTTACTTTGTACTGTGTAGATTTTGCATTATAACTTCATTTTCCAAATCCTCCGGTACTAGAAACTTTTTTTTTAAAGAAGAAACAGTTCCATTCACAACGTATTTCTTATAAAGTATTTTATGTTGAAGGATCAGGGAAGTTCCACTTCTCAAGAACACTGACCAAGTTTTAAGCTGAAATGTTTGTAATTTTACTTTCATCTTGCTTAATAAATATCTTCTGATCTCTTTCATCCATTTTTATACTTGGATTTATGCTTTTAATAAAAAGGTTATAACACTGCTTCAATTGCATTTAATTGTCAGAAGGTTAGATGATCTATAGAAACCTTAAACTAAGCCTCTGGAAGAGGAGGAAGATGCTTAAATGCATTGACATGCTTATGGTATGGGTTAGCCTGGACAGATAAAGTTTTCCCACATTATTATATTTAGTAACTCAGGAATAGGTGGCTTTATATAGTAGGGGGAAAATGTCAAAATTGAAGGGCAAAATTTTATACACGTAATTGTAACCAAACCATTTGGGAAGTGTTCATTGTTTTACTGTCAGGATAAGCTTATCCATTTTATTTAACGAAATAAGAAAAAAATCCCACTAAATTCTAGTGTGTGTTTTTTTTCTTCCAAATAAGCTGTTGCTCCAATGAAGCAAAACATACACAAGTAAAATCACAATGCTGATGGTTATTGTTTTGCTTTTTTGAAGGGGGGGGGGTTAAAAGTATATGGGTATTCACTCAAGGAGTTAGAGAAATTATATAGAACAAACATATTTAGTGTTCACTTAAGGAAATTTCAGTACAATCTGCGATTTTCTTGTAATAAGCTATAAACATAGCAGTAAGGAATTTTTTCACATGTGAAAAGAGGAAGAAAATGCATTATAATTTGGGGGAGAGATGGGGTGATAACCTTAAGGGGAAGGGAATAGGTACTTCAAATCATCTACTATCTTCCAACCCGATAAGCATTTTTTAAAAATGCCTACTATGTTCAAAGTACTAGAGCTACAAAGACAAATGAGATAGTCCTGGTGGGGGAGGAAGGATACAACTTATAAATAAGTTTAGCACATACATGATCATTAGAAGGAAAGAATAATAAATAGAGGGATCAGGAAAGGCTTACTATAGGAAATGACCCATGAGTCATTTGAAATGAAAGATTCTAAAAGGTGGAGACAAGAGGAGAAAGGGCACCTCTGGCATGGGAACAATCTTGTGTCAAGACCTAAGAGCAAGAAATGGAATGGCCAGTTTATGAGACAGCAAGTAGGTTTCATTGGCTGGTACCCAGAGGGAAGGAGAGTGACATGAAATCCATCTTGAAAGATAGCTGGGATTTGGGTTGTGGATGTTTTAAATTAATAAGATGAGTTTGTATTTTATCCTAAAGGCCATAAGGAGCCACAGGATGTTATTGAGTAATTAAGCAGCTATTAAATTTTGCAAAGATTATTTTTGGTTTTGTGGTAAGGATGACCTCCTAAAGGGAAAGGCAGAGAACTGGAAGTCCAATTAGCTTTTCCAATAGGCTTGATAAGAACTGATGAGGGTCTAAATTGGTACAGAGATAGCTATGAATGTGGAAAGGTGGTTGATATACGAGTTTTGGAAGCAGAGGAAAACAACAAAACAACTTTGCAGCAATTTGGTTCTAGGTGTTGAGAGAGAGGGAAGAACTGAGAACAATGCTGAGATAGTGAACATGGGCATTTTGAAAAATTGTAATGTCCTCAACAGAAATAGGCAAGTTTAAAGGAAGGTAATCCTATGGAGTGATAAATATTCTTTTAAGTAGGTTGTGTTTTAGATACCTCTGGGACAATCATTTGAAGACATCTAATAGAAGGCTGGTAATTAGGCCTGGCCATATGGAATCGTAGATTTCAATCTGAAAGAGATCTCAGAGGTTTAACTTCAGTGTCCTCATTTTTAGAAAAAGAGAAAACTGAGGCCCAGAGAGGTTGATTAGCTCAAGCTCACACAGGTAGTGTCAGAGGCCTAAGAATCATCTTTAAAAAGATGCAGTACTGTGGGGCGGCCAGGTAGCACAGCGAGTAAGAGCACCAGCTCCAGTGTTGAGAAGACCTGGAGATCGAATCCCGGGCTCAGACACTTAGCACCCACCCAGAAACACCTGGCCGTGTAACCTTGAGCAAGTTACTTAACCCCGATTGCTTAGGGGCGGCCAGGTGGCTCAGCAAGTAAGAGCACCGGCTCCAGTGTCGGGATGCAAGTTACTTAACCCCGATTGCTTAAAAAAAAAAAAAAAGATGCAGTACTAAGGATGTAAAAAGAAATGTGAAGCCAGAAGAATCTTGGATACTTCTTGTTGTATCCTATGCATGATAATCCACATCCTGCCTGTGCTCTTATGCAGACTGTCCCCCAGTCACCCCATCTATACCTCCGCCTCTTAGAATCCCTAGTGATGATTCATCCTTTCAAGGCTTAGCTCCTACAAGAGGCTTTTTATAATCCCCTAGCCTAGGTGCTGGTGCCATATTGTTCTTTGTATTTTTATATTGATTTATCTGTGTTCACTTTGTTCACTTTCCCTCCTTCCATGACCCCAGTCCCCAAAATGCAAATTCCTTGAGCACAGGGAGTAGAGTTATACCTTCCACATCGCAACTTTGCCCATCTTAGTTTACTTATATTGCGGGTCAATAAAAGAAATTAAACAGGAATTTGGCGGGGGGGAGTTTTACAGAAGCCACAGGTACCACACAAAGGCCAGCAGGCAACACAGAGCTTATGACCAAATACTTACACCAGGCTTTAACACCCCATAACAGAAAAGACATCAGACTTCTCTGGTTTCCAAGGGAGGGACAAAAATTTTACGCAGATTTTCTACATCTTAGGGGCCATGCCCCTGACCCATGATGTGGAAGGGATAACTATTTCCTTTCTGTCTAACAGAGCCTAGCATAGGAAACTTCCAGTTCAAGAAACTCCTTTCTCCCCATGCAGGTCATCATGGAGAACACCATTATAACTTGTAGTCTTAGAGCACTGTAGAGTTCAGTAACTTGCCTAAAGTCACACTTTGTCTTCTCAAGAAACAAGATGGAACTTCTCCAAGAAAAACTCTATATGCCATGCTGCCTTGTACATATTAAACACTGAAGGGATTTCTGAATGAAAAAAATACAAGGTATTCCCATATTTATGGAGCAGAGCATGCATAATGATTTAGGAAAGGAACCTGGACAGGTCAGACATCAAGGAAGAGAAACAGGAAAGAATATCATCATGAAAACCAGAAATGATCAGTGGTATCAAATACTGCAGAGAGGTCAGGGAAGGGTAAACCCTCAGAAAAGGCTATTATATTTAATAATATAGATATCTTTGATCATCCATCCTCCATTACACTATTTATCTTATCATCCCCCTAACACTATGTTCTTTCATACCCACACCTTTGCTTATACACTTAACTCAGATTAGTGGTGTGCCATTTTTCTTTTACTCCCATATGTATAAAGCAGGAATTTCAGTACTGACCTTATCTCCTATTCTTCCAGGAATCCTTCCCTGACCATTCCAATCCTACCAGCAAGCATTTATTACCTACCGTATGCCAGACACTGTCCAAGTTTCTGAGGCTACAAGGACAAAATTGAACAGTCCTTCCCCCGTCCCCTACATTATGATTTCCTGGGGAAGATGTTTATGTAAATAATTATATACAAGATATATAAAAAGTAAGTTACAGAGAGAGAGCAAAATGAAGGAACATCAAGAAAGACCTCATGTATATGTCACCTCAAAGTTTAAGGAAATGAGTTATTCTAAGAGGTGAAGGTGAAGTATCCTTAATTATCTAATGTTTTCATGCTTAGGAAAATCTCAAGAAATCAGCCTAGAAATGAAGAGGACATGTGTTGTGTATCTTCCCTTTCTGGGCCCACTGTGCTCAAACATGTAAACCAGAACTGGGGCACACATACGGGAATGTTAGACTCTACATCTTACAGCTTAGGCTATGAATAACTTTCACAAACACATAAAGAAATGCTGCTACTGCTGATGATGATGATGAGTGACTGAGCTCATTAAGGCAATGGAAAAAAAGTCCAACAATGTGTGATGCTTGGGGACGAGGGGGAAAGACACATGTCTCTGATACCTTTTTAAAGTGCCTTTACATTGATGCACATTTTCAAACCTCCCAATAACGGGTATATATTTGCCATGTCTTGGTTATGGAAGCTTAGGAAAATCTCAATTTATTCAGAGAATTTTCTCACAAATTATTCATTAACTCAATAGTATATAATAGAAAAGATCAATGAAAAAGGGAATCAACCTTATTTTGATTACAATGTAGCCCTTATAAATAGAGCTACTACCTTTTAGTCACTGTTTGCAACTGGCTCGTTTTTGGGCTGAAAACTATGATATTTAACACATGACCGTAGGTAATAATAGCTAGCTCACTAATAATAGCTAGAATTTATATAATGCTTTTAGCATTTGCAAAGCACTTTACATGTGTAATTTCATGTGATTTTGTGTGATTAGCTTCATAAATGAAAAGTATGGGAAATCTATTACAGGTAAGGCTTTATATAGTGTCAGAAATAAGAGACAAGCCTCCCTCAACCCAAAGATTTTGCTACAGCTTTCTTGTACAGTTTAACTGAGAAAAGTTTAATGCATTTCTAGTTATTAAAAGATTTTGTTTTTACACATCTAATAAAGGTTAAACCTTCCACATAGAAACACTGTTCATAGACTTAGAAATTCCATTCTGCTTTGAAATTCCCCATGTTTTAATCTGCCATTTTCCTGAAGTTAGTATAATTTGCTTAACATCACTCTTGAAACCTCCCTTGTTTTTTATGTATGAAGTGGGGGAGAAGGTGCAGTACAAAGAGAAAGCTTTCTAAAATCCAATACTCACAAAGTGATCAGGTTCAATGCTTAGCACATAACTCTCAATAAATGTTTGTTGTCTGACTAAAATGGCTCCACTATCTTGTCATGGTAAATACCTTTCAATATAATTAGAATAGTTTCTTTGAGTAAGAAACATTGGTTAGCCTAGAGGAGAAGTTTATTGTACACTTAATTTTTGTTTCAATTTACCTTTAATTTTAAAAATATTTTTTTTCAAAATAAAAATATAAGCCCAATGATACACATAGTTGGGATTAGAAGTCATGGAATATGTAAAATTATAAAGTTGAAGTTGTTTTAGATCATTTAGGTATCATATATTTAAGTTCAGATCATTGTAATCAAAAGTGAACTGGAATTAATTGTACTTTGTTCACCACTGGTATTTTGGACTGGAGTTGAACAACCATGAAATCTGTATGGCACATCTTTTTACTATAAATATTTCCCTGCTTCAAGATTGGTGATCTTACTGATTCATTCACTCCCTACAAGATGTCCCTTCCCATATGTGTGTGTATGTGTGAGTGTACACGTACACATGTACATATATACATACATATATATGCTAGCTTATTCTTTAAGACTTTTGTGTGTGTTATCCAGGGATCCATCCAATGTACTGGGTACCCGCCTTCTAGTTTTCTTGATAATGAATGGAGGCCAATATAAGTTGTACATATATTACTCTCACCACCTGACTAATCTTATTTTCAGCTATATGGGACTCTAAATTTACACACATACACATATATACATACACACATATATATATACATGTATGTTGTATGTGTATAATGTATGTGTCTTCTATACATGTGTATATGTACACATATACAGACCCACTTGCAATACTATTATCCTACAGTAGACATTTTCCAGCTTATCTATGAATGTTAAAGCTACCAGAATAGAATCCTGAACAGGAAAGAGAATAATTGAACTATTACCTTCATTTAGGAAAACTATAAAGTCACTCTTTATGTAGCCTGTTACCATTAGAATTGCTAATATGACAGAAATGGTACATCAAAGTTTTGACTCAAAAATTTCTATGCTAGAGAAATACTCCAAGAAGGTCAAAAACATAAAGAAGAATCCCCAGATACAACAAAATATTCATAGCAGCAAATTTTGAGATAGAAGATATTTTAAAACAAAGTAGATATCCATCTGCTTGGGAATGTGTAATGCCATGCACAGAAGCTTTCCAGAAGAACTGCTCTTGTGAACGGCTTTTTTTAAGGCTCTGATTATTCAGTATAGTGATCACTCTGTTTATTCCATAACAAAAGCAAAACATCCATGGAAAATCAAGGTACAGCATAATTCAAAATACAGCATTCACCATATTTCAACTTATCACAGAAAATCACAATATAATATTCACAACATAGTCTCAAAGTAAAATTAGTTACTCTTTAGTTAATCCAATCAGTCACAAAATAGTCACTCTTAAGTTAACTCAATTAGTCACTTATCAGTAGTCTCAAAGTCTTCCACTCTTGGGGCAAAGTCTTGATTAACTCAATCAGTCACTAATTGGTAACAATAGTCAAAGTGCTCAAAGTAAGATGTCACTTATTCAGTAAAGTCTTACTAAGAATCTTATACAAAATCCTCCACCCCTTAGGTCACTAGTAAACTGTAACTCCATAATTACTCAGTACCCAAGGAGAGGTCTTTTCTTCATCTTGACTTGGGGCCTGTTCTCAGATTCCCTGGATCCCCTTCCATGGTCCCCGATTCTACCTGGGTTCAATGGCAGACAGCTCCCAGTTCCTTGACCAGCTTTCTGGGCAGGTCCTGCTCCACACTGGCATTCACAGGGTTTGGTCCATGTCAGCTCCTTCACCATTTCTGCTCCAAGTAATTCAAGGCTCAACCAAGCCACAAACAAAGTCTCATCATCCTGGTCATGCTTCAGTCACCTGGGCTCCTGTCTCCTGGGCTCCTAGCTCCTGGATTCCAGGGCTCCTGCTCTCCAGGCTCCAGGCTCCAGATTCCGGGTTCTGGGTTCCGGGTTCCGGGTTCCTGGGTTCCGGGTTCCGGGTTCCGGGTTCCTGGGTTCCTGGGTTCCTGGCCTCCTGGGTTCCTGGCCTCCTGGCCTTGGCTCTGGCCTCCTGGCCTCCTGGCTCTGAGCTCCTGGGATCCTGTTCAGAAGAAGCTCCACCACCACAAGTTCTCAGGACTCAGTTTTCCATTCTTCTGTAGCTGTTCTGCCACCAGATCTCAGTCTCAAGGAAATTCTGACTGTGCCTCTCTGGCCTTTTCTTATATAGACAATATTACATACTTCCTTCAGCCAATTTCCTGCTACCAGTAACAAGGGGACAGGAATTCATACCTTCTGTTCCCCTAATCAGAGGTTTGATCAGTTACTAAGTGTTAAGTACCTGCTACTTTTGCCAACACAATCTTCAAATTCAGAATTACATTACCATTACAGAATGGTTAAACAAACTATGGACTGCATATAAAATGAAATATTACTATACTGTAAGAAATGGTTAATGTGAGGAAAGCATGGAATATTATATAAATGTTTACAAAGTGAAATAAGTAGAACCAGGAAAATAATGAGCAAAGTAACAACATAAATGAAAGGAAAAGAATATTATACTGAACTATGTATAATTATAATTATTGACCTTGTCCCAAGTGAAAAACTTTGCAGAGATGGGGGGGAGGGAGGCTGTGAGCGTGTTGTGGAGTATTATATACACTGGCAGACTTGGTTGATGTATTCCTTAGTTTTGCTGAATTGATTCCCACCTCCCCACCCACCCACACACACACTTTTTTGGTTCTTTTGGCATATATCACAGCACAGCAAAATTGTCTGGGCATTTGTTGTTGTTGATATTGTTGTTTAGATTCTTCCACTCAACATGAAAAAGGAAAGAGTTGTTTCTTCCCAGAGTATACCTTTGTCATCTAGCTATGTGGCCCCAGGGCTTGACTTTCTCTTAGCCTATCCTCCCCTCTTACACCAGTTTTTGCTCTTCTAGTTGGAGGCTAGAGATTTTTCTATAGCTCCCGAATTCAAAGGAATCTAGCATGGCTAGACCAAAGTGCTCATTTAGCCTAGGGATCAGAAGGAAAGCCCTAGATCCAGTTAAAATTGTGCCCTTTGGAAAGTTTATCAAATATAATTAATCAAACATCAGCACCACACAGTTTTATCACAATTATCTCAGCTGCAGCAAGGAATCAAAGCATTTAGACAGAAACTTAAAACTCTGACCTGGTTAAATTTTGTACATTTACAACTGACTTCTGGCATCCTCCATTTGTGGATACAACAGATAGACATACAGTACAAAACATTCCTCCTTTGACTGGGAATTTTATGTCAATGAAAGGAATTGAACCAGAAGTTGCAAAAGATTTAGAGAAAAAAAAACCAGAAACTTAGGAGTAAAATCCCTGCTATTTATAGACAGAGATAAAAAAAATAATAGAAAAGAGTGAGCTGAAGCACATTACTAGCTCTCAAAGAATGAGATATAATTCAGTTTCTTCTCAGCTGGGAATGTGCATAGGTAAAGATAGCTTAAATATCTCCAGAACTTATTTTGACCAAATAACCCAAATTCCCATTCAAAATGCACATTCTGTTCATGTGGATGACTCACTTACATTAGCAAAGTTCTCTTCTTTATTCATTTTCCCCAAAGTTACAAATTCTTGTCTTTCACACTGTTGCCCTTTCACACAACCTATTCCCCTGTAGTTCCAAGGCTTATTCCCACAATTACCATTCAAGAACATTTGTTCTGATAGAAGGATTCAACTCCAGTTATAAATTTCATTTTTATAAATGTCTTAGACATACTTGGACTTCACTTTGTGAAAAAGGAATTGCTTTCTTGGTGGGAAAAAGAGACATGGGAGGTATATATTTAGAAGGTGACTTAAAGTTTAAAAATATAAATGAAATTAAATTTTAAATCAACCTTCCCTCCCCCAAAAAAATGTTTCATAATATACTGGTGATTTACATTGAATGTATAGTACACTAAAACCTCAGAAATTTTTTAAAAAACTAAACTTTTGTCTAGCCAATACCTTCTCTCTCAGTTTCCTGTTTATGAAATTAATTTTTAGAACCCAGTGTAAAATGTCCCTTTTCAAAAGTGGGTGCTTCCAACTTCCCTCCCCCCAGCCTGCCCTCCCCTCCATCATCCCCCCTCTCATCCCCTTCCCCCCTACTCTCCTGTAGGATAAGATACCCTATTTAGTGTGTGTATCATTCCCTCCCTAAGCCAAATTCAATGACAGTAATGTTGTCCCATTCCTTTTTACCTTCCTGTTCTTACCCTTCTTTGTACCAGTTTTCCCTTACCTCTTCTATATGAGACAATTTACCCCATTTTGTCTCTCCCCATCTCCTCTCATTATATTCCTCTCTCATCTCTTAATTTCACCTTTTAAGTATCATTCCTTCCTATTCAATTGGTCCTGTGCCCTCCATCTATGTATACCTGTACACATATATACACACCCTCACATATGTATTCATACACTCATATTCCCTCCTATATAGATATAAATGTATGTATACCTATACACACACATATACATTTATATTCCCTTCAACTATACTCATACTGAGAAAAGTTTCATAAGTTATAATTATTGTTTTTCCATCTAGGAATGTGAATAGTTCAACTATGATAAGTTCTTATGATTTCTTTTCCCTGTTTACCTTCTAATGATTCTCTTGCTTCTTGTATCTGAATGTCAAATTTTCTATTCAACTCTGGTTTTTTTCATCAAGAATGCTTGAAAGTTCTCTATTTCATTGAATAACCATATATTCCCTGAAACATTATACTCAGTTTTGCTGGGTAGGTGATTCTTGGTTTTAATCCCAGCTCCTTTGACCTCCATATTCCATGCCCTTTGATCCCTTAGTGTAGAAGCTGCCAAATCCTGTGTTATCCTGATTGTGTTTCCACAATATTCAAATTGTTTCTTGTTGTCTGCTTATAATATTTTCTTCTTGATCTGGGAACTCTGGAACCTCCCTATAATATTCCTAAGAGTTTTCTTTTGGGGATCTTTTTCAAGAGGCAGTTGATAGATTCTTTCACTTTCTATTTTGCCCCCTGGTTCTAAAACATCAGGGCAATTTTCTTTGAGAATTTCTTGAAGGATGATTTCTAGGTTCTTTTTTTGATCGTGGCTTTCTGGTAGTCCAATAATTTTTAAATTATCTCTCGTGGATCTATTTTCCAGGTCGGTGGTTTTTCCAGTGAGATATTTTACACTGCCTTCTATTTTTTCATTTGTTTGTATCTGTTTCATAGTGTCTTAATTTCTCATAAAGTCACTAGCTTCCATTTTCTCTTATCTAATTCTGAAGGAATGATTCTCTTCAGTGAGATTTTGAGATTCTTTTTCCATCCGGCACATTCAGTTTTTTAAGGAATTCTTCTCATTGCCTTTTTGAGCCTCTTTTGCCATCTGAGTTAGTCTATTTTTAAGGTGTTATTTTCTTCCATCAGGTTGTTGACTTTCTTTTCCAGACTTTCATCATTCTTATTTGTCTTCCTGATTTTTCCTCTACTTCTCTTACTTAATTTTCAAAATCCTTCTTAAACTCCTCTATGACCTATGACCTGCTCATATTTGGAAGCTTTTGTTTCAGGAGTTCTGACTTCGCTGTTTTCCTCCTGTTCCATGCTTTGATTGTTTTTGTCCCCAAAATAGTAGTCTAATGTAGGATTGCTGTGCTTGCTTTGCTTCCTTTGCTTGCTCATGTCTCCACTCAATTACTTGACTTTTGAGCTTTTTGCCGCAGTAGAACTCTGCTTCCAGAGAGGAGAGCTTTGTCCCAAATTTCTGGGGTTTTCATAGCTTCCAGAGCTATTAGTTGGCTGCCCTCTCTGAAGCCTCCACTGGCTTTGGCACCTGGTCACCCATCCCAGGACCTCCACCCTAGATAGCAATCCAGATCCAAGCAGGTTAAAGCAAGAGCAATTACCCCTCAGAATGGTTGCTTGGTCCTACTACAATTTACAGGCCAGGAGCTCTGAAGCAACCATGCAGCTGTGGCCATTGCACCTCAGCTGTGTCTCCCTCCAGAGGCAGAGCCTGGACTGCACTCCCAAATTCTCTGTTCCCACAGAGTCCACACTGACGTCTCACTTTGTCTTTGACATCTATGGGTTGATAATTCTGGAAACTGCCACAGCTGCTTGTGCTCTACTCTCTTGATGTCCCTCTAACTGTGGCTGGTTGGGCCACCCCAAGGCTAAAGCCATGGGCTCTGCAGGGCTGGGCTCAGCTCCCAGCACACTGCAATGAACCCTTCCTGCCAGCCTGCCAGGCTGTCTTCAGTGGGAGATTTGTTTCTCTCTGTCATTTTGTTTCCATGCCTTCTATTTATATTCTTTCTAACTGTCCTAGTAATGAGAAAGTTCTTAGAAATTACAAGTGTCATCTTCCCTTGAAGGAACGTAAATAGTTTAACCTTTTTGAATAACCTATGATTTTTCTTTCCTGTTTACCTTTTTATGCTTCTCTTGAGTTTTGTATTTGACAGTAAAATATTCTATTCAGCTCTATTTTTTTCATCAGGAATGCTTCAAAGTCCTCTATTTCATTGATTATCCCCCCTCCCTTTTTTTTTAGCTCCTGAAAGATTGCTGGGAAGGTGATTCCTTGTTATAATCCTAGCTCCTTTGACCTCTGGGACTTAATATTTTAAGTCCTCCAGTCCTTCAATATAGAATCTGCTAAATCATGTGTTATCTTTACTCTGGCCCCACAGTATTTTTATTGCTTATTTCTTGCTGCTTATAATATTTGATTTTTGATCTGGAAGTTCTGCAATTTGGCTATAATATTCCTGGAAGTCTCACTTTGGGGATCTATATCAAGAAGTAATTAGTGAATCCTTTCCATTTCTATTTTACCCTCTGGTTCTAAAATATCAAGTCATTTTTTCCTTGATAATTTCTTGAAGTATGATGTCTAGACTTTTTTTATTGATCATGGCTTTCAAGTAGTCCAATAAAACTTAAATTTTTTCTTCTCAATCTATTTTTCAGGTCAGTTGTAATTCTAATAGCCATTTTATATTTTTTTCTATTTGTTTTCATTTTTAAAATTTTGTTTTATTATTTCTTGATGTTTCATGGAGCCATTAGCTTCTATTTACACAATTCTCCTTTTTAAGGAATTATTTTCTGCACTGAGTTTTTCTACTTTTTTTCCGTTTGTCCAGTTCTACTTTTAAAGTGGATATTTGTGTCTCTTTCACAATTTGGCCCACTCTGTTTTTCAAAGTCATATCTTCTTCAGCATCTTCCTATGCCTCCTTTACCAAGCTGTTGACTCCCCTTTCATTATTTTCTTGTATGACTCTCATCTTTTTCCTAATGTTTTCTCATTTCCCTCATTTGGTTTTTAAAATCTTTTTTGAGCTCTTCCATGAATTTTTGGGGGGTCTGAGAGCAATTAACATTTTTCTTCTATCCTTTGTATATAGCTGTTTGGGCTTTGTTGTCTTGTTTTGAGCTTGTGTTTTGATCTTTCCCATCACTGTAGTAACTTTCTCTGATCATGTTGTTATTGTTGTGATTTGCTCATTTTTTCAGCCTGTTTCTTGACTATTAACTTTATGTTAAAGTTGGTCTCTGCTTCCAGGGTATAGGGGACATTGTCCCAAGCTTCAGGTCTTTTGTGCAGCTATTTTCAGAGCTAGTCCTGGGAGTTTGTAAGTTTTCAGTTATTGCAAGGTGTTATGATCTAAGGAGAGGTGTATTTACTACTCTTTTAGCCTGTGCTCTGATTGGTAAGCAACCACAAGCACTCTTTTCTTCCCTGAAACTGTGACCAGGGTCACAACTCTACTGGGTCATAAATTCTGGTGTACCAGTGTTCCTCCTTGCCCTGAGACCATGACCCAAGGCTACTCTTCATGACTGTGACCATGATCCACATATGGACAACACAACAGAACGCTACACCCAGGGGCAACATGGTGGCACAGTGAATAGAGCACCAGCCCTGGAGTCAGGAGGACCTGAGTTCAAATCTGGCCTAAGAAACTTAACACTTACTAGCCATGTGACCTTGGGCAAGTCATTTAACCCCAATTTCCCTGCCTTCCCCCTCCAAAAAAAAAATCCTACACCCAGTACTAGAAATGTGTGCCCTGTTTGACCACTTCTTTGACCCCTTTACCATCTGTGGGCTGAGAGCTCAGGAAGTCTCTGCTGCTGATTTAGTCACACCCAAGGCATGCTGCCGGCTTGCCAAGGTGGCTGCTTGCTGGAGCATTTCCTGCACTGAACTGTGCTCCACTATCACCCCAAGTTCAAAAGAACTTTCTTGCCAACCTTCTAAGTTGTCTTGGACAAGAAAATTGTTTTGCTCCATCCTTTGGGGAGTCTGCCATTTCAGAATTAATTTTGAAATATTAAGGTTGTTTGAAAGGGAATTTGGAAGAGCCCAGGCAAGTCCCTGCTTTTTCTCTGCCATCTTGCCTCTACCTTCCTTATGTTATTCTTAGGGGATGATGCTATTGGCAAGTCACTTAACCTCTCTGCCTCTGTTTCCTCATCTGAACTAGTTGGTGTTCAGGGGGCTAGATCTGTGATCCTATTCATCTTCAGTCACTTCCTCTTGCTTTCATCTTCTATACAGGTCTTTTAAAAGTTGTTTTTCATTAATCTCCTGCCTCTTTAGGCAACTCCCATTTATCCTCTTTCCTGAGAGAGATATTTTTTAATGATTAATTTTTAAAATACTTGATACTTTAAATACAATAAACTAGTAAAAACCAAGAAATTTTTATGATCTTTACAAAGGTCCATACTGTGAACTGATGGCATAGGATTTCCCTCTTAGGATGACAATGAAAATATGAAGTTCCTGAAGGAAGCTAGGTGAAACAAAAAGAAATTGGATGCTTTGGTTTGGTTATGTTCAGATGCAACAAATGTAGCTTAGGTTTCAACATTTGGGATCAGTTCCATACTATTCCAGATATGCAGAATATTAAAGGTAGCAAACTTGTCCTGGGTACTAGGCATCCAGACCATCCACAATTCCTGTTAGCTTACAATAAACTAAAAGGGAATGAAGGCATTAAGTGTCAAAAAAACACTTACTCCCCCAGCTAAAGAGTAGACCCAGGGTAGTTCAAGTTTCCCGAATTTCTTATTCCTAAAAAATGAAGAAAATAAGTGTTACTCATATTTTTTATATCTGTCTGCTGATCCCATCTCATAGAAACAAGATGCCTCAATATAGAAAACATTGGAATAAAGCTTATGTCATTTTTTCTACATGTCTCTAAATTCTCAGTCCTGTGGAGAGATTGAAATCTGCACTTAATGGTATGAAGCTAATAACAAAGACTCTGAACTAATATGTAGAGAAATATTCCCTCTCCTAAATAGCACATTTTTCTTCAAGTTGTAGATTATCAAATTTGTTGTCAAAAAAAATTTCATCACCTCAAATTCTAGAGATGACTGAATTTTCTCTTAAAAAAGGCATGAAATGAAGATTTCTTGTATATGGCAGCATATTAGGACCTGAAGGAGCCCCAATTCCCCAAGAACACTCTAGTAAAGCTTTAAAAACATACTGGAAGGCAAAATGACAAAGAAAACCAACTATAATCAACTGTAACTTCATCCATCAATTCCAGAACTAGTTTAAAAAAAAGAATGCCAATATTTTACAGAAGTACATAGCAGAGGCAAGTTAGGTTAGGTAGAGAGAAAGTGAAGTAAAAATAGCCCAATGACACAGCAGGAGACATGAGTAAAGCACTGCTCAAGACTAACATGGGATAACCCTGGGGGCCCACTGGTGGCAAGAAATTATGCTCACCCAGAATCCCAGCTGCCTGAGCCTGAAATACAGAAGTCAAGACAAGATTTCTACAGAAGGTGGGCACTTCCAATGTGGAGGTTTGTTTTGCTTAACACTGTGGTACCATATTTCAAGGAAACATAAGTGAAAACTGTTCAGATCTTTTGGAACCAGATGGCAAAGTGAAAATAGAAGAATCCACTAGTTGTCTAAAAGAGACTTAAAATGGGAAATGACAACCACAAAACTTGGGTAACAAAGGAACATAGCTGATCAAAAACAATCCTTATAGAAGTCCTGTTAACAAGGTGTATTTCTTTCTGTACTTTATGCTCATTACCTTTCTCTTAGAATGTGGGCAACACGCTTCATCATAGGTCCTCTAGACACATGATTGATCATTGAATTGATCAGTCTTTAAGTATTTCAAAGTTGTCTTTAAAATACTCATGTACTCACATAAAACTGATTCTGCTCATTTCATTCTGTGTCAGTTTATATTACTTAGAATTCTCTGAAACAATCTCTTTCATCATTTTACAAGGCAATAACATTCCAAAGTATTCACAAACTACCATTTATTCAACCATGCTTCAACTGTACAAGAGGCTAAGGTAACCTGTTATATTTTCTTTGTTTTCAGTTATTCCTTCTTCCCTTTTAATCTTTCCTTCAGAATCAGGAATTTTGTTTTGCTTGAGAAGATTATTTCCTCAGGAATATCCTCACTGTTAACATCCTATAACCATTCCTGTTTGTTTTCCTGTTGACTTCAAAGCATTCCTCCATCAGACTGTATCTGCAGGTACATGTGAGTGTATGTGTGTGTATTGAACCCTTTTTTGTCTATTTCAGAGAAAAATGAGGTTCATTGATGCCTGCTACTCCCACTCCTTTCATATTTGTATTCTTTTGGTGTACTCCAATTATGAGAAATAGAAGTTCCATCCCTTATTCCTCATTTCTCTTTACACCTCTACTTTCTTTTTTTTAAAGCAATTGGGGTTAAGTAACTTGCCCAAGGTTACATGGCCAGTTTTTTTGCATGGGTGTTAAGTATCTGAGGCCAGAACTGATCCCAGGTCCTCCCAACTCTGGGTCCAGTGCTCTTACTCACTGTGCCACCTAGCCACCCCTACACCTCTACTTTCTATTTTATTTCTCCTATTACCCACCCTTCTCTATCTTTTCATAAAATTCTCAGAACAGAACTATTATACCTCCCCCCCCCCAAAAAAAAGAAAACCTCTGCTCTTCTGTAATAGTAATATAATTGGATCCCCTTGTATTGGCAAAGGTAACAGGTACTTAGCACTTAGTAATTAATAAAGCTTCTGTTAAAGAAACAGAAGGTATAAATCCCTGTTGCTGACATTAACAGGAAGGGGTTGGCTTAAACAGGAAGGAGTTGATGCAATGCATGTATATAAGAAAAAGCACAGAGAGGGAGAGACAGGTCTTCTTGGAGCAGGCTTCATGGAGGCAGAAGCTGCTTCTGCCAGAGAGGCTGAAGAGGAAAGGCTCCCCAAGCTGGAGAGAATGATTTTGATATGGGGAACATGGATGAAGTGATTTTGATTCTGGGAACCAGCTGAACTTCTTCTGAGTCTGAGGGCCAGCCAGAGCTACTGAAGACTGAGGAAGCAGGACTGTGATGCTCGTACTTTTTATGAACCTGTTGGTGGCTTTGCTAAGCCTTGTCTTCCCAGGAGCAAAGACTGTGCAGGATTTAAGATGGACTAGACATTGTGAGCTCCAATGTGGAGGAGGAACTGCATAGAGAGCTGGACAAGGACCTGGGAGCTGTCTGCCTTTGAACCCAGATGATAGTTTGGTGAATCCAGGTAGGATCTGGGACCATGGAAGGGAATGCAGGGAAACTGAGAGACCACCCTGAGTCAAGCTGAAAGAAGATTTTACTTGGATACTGTGTACTGACTGAGAAATTGTAATTCACTAGTGACCTAGGAGTGGAGGGTCTGTGTGTTTTCTGATGATTGAAAAGTGACTGATGAAGGATGATTGGATTATTGAGTTGATTGAATGATTAACTAAATGATTGTATTAAGTGAATGATGACTGAGCAAGTAATTGATTTGTAACTTAATGTGCTCCATGAATGGAGAACTTTGACTATTGTACTTTGTGTCCCTTAAGGAGGTAAACTTCCTCAAGGATGATTGAATGATTGAGATGATTGAATGCTTGAGTTACTAAATGATTATTCTTTGTTGAAAACTTTGTGACCACTATGGTGAAAACTATGTGGCCATTTTCTGTGATAAATTGTTGTGAATGCTATATTTTTATTTTCTGTGATAAGTTGTAACATTGTGAATGCTTTACTTTGATTTACTGTGAATGTTTTGCTTTGATTTGTTATGGAATAAATATAGTGTTCACTATACTGTGTAATCAGAACCTTAAAAGCTGTTCATAGTAGCATTCTTCTGGAAAGCTGCACATTCACAGTATTACATCTTCTTAGAGCCCTCAGTCATCTCTGTCAACATTAAAGTTCTGAAGGGCCTCTTTGTCTTATTTCCCCATTAGACTGTTGCCATTAATGACCTTATCTATCAGACAGTACCTTCAAACTGCTAGGATGAATTTGCTTTATAGGTCTCTCTGTATTCTATTTTTTGTATTTCAACTCTTATCATTTCATCAGAAAAACTAGAAAATCTTCTATTCCACATATGTCCACCCTACCCCACCCCACTTCAAGATTATACTCAGTTTTGCAGTGTAAGTTATTTTTGGTGGTAAGCCTCTGGCTTTGGGGTTTTAGAATATTATATTCCTAGATATCTTCTGCTTCTAAGTAGAAACTACCAGGTCTTGTTTGTTCTAATGATAGTTCTTTGGTATCTGAACTACTTCTTTTTGGATATTTGCAGTGTTTTTTCCCTTTAATATTGGCTGAGATATTCCTGGGACTTTTCCTTTTGAGGTTACTTTCAGGAGATGATCAGAGCATTCTTTCTATTGTTGTCCTCTGGTTCTAATTGATCTTTGCAGGTCTCATTTATACTTTAAAAAATATAATGCACAGGCTTCTTTCATAATCTTTATTTTTCAGGAAGTCTAATAATTTTTCTTGTGTTATCTCACCTTGACCCAATAAGTTGTTTTTTTATATTATATATTTTATGTTTACTCCTATCTTTTCAATCTTTGTATTTTGTTCTAATGTTTTTTGCTGTCTTATGGAACCACTGGTTTCTGTTTGATTAATTTTAGTTTTCAGGAATTCCAAATATTGGTTAAGGTTTACCACTTTTGCTTTAATCTGTCTATTTTCCTTGATTTTTTTTTTTTTACTCCAAAGCTGTTTTTTGTCTCTTGCTTCATTTATTCTGGATATTTATGCAGTCCTTATAGAAAAACCATACTTTTCTTTAAATCTCTCGACTTAGAATTGCTATTTGGTTAGATTTGTGATAAGTTTTTATATGTATCCATTAGTATTTTCTTTGATTTGCTCTTCTTTCCAACTCTGATTCCTGAATTGGAGGCTTTTGCCAGTCCCAGGCTCTGCTTTGTTATACTTTTGTCTGGGATTATTGGTCCTGAATGGTTCTATCCAAAGTTCTCTGGGTTCTTACACTGACCTTCATCTCCCAGGATCTGGCTCATTTGGATTTTAGAGGTTCAGATAAGCTATGTACCTAATATGAGTACTATAACAATGTACTAGTCAAATGTCCTTCCCTGAGGTTTTCCAGAACTTGACTAAGAGGACTTCCTGATAATCATGATAAGACTAGATTCCCACATTTAGGCTCGTCCAAAATTTGAAATTCTAAATCTCATGTAGTAATAGTACTTAAACCAGTTATAATTAATTAGGACTATGTCCAAAGCCAGAGACTCTCTATAGGGTTAGAGCAGGGGTTAGGGTTAGGACAACCTTGAGGGCACATGTTGTAGGTTCCCCACCCCCAGCTAAAGGAACATCCATCCCCCATAGTAGAAGCAGTCAGAGGCTCATTTTTCAGTGGTCATGTTCTTATGTGTTTGAGACCAAGGACCAAATGACTACAGCTAAAAATTTCATCCAAATGAATTAGGTATAAGAAATGCAAAGTTTTTTTTCCTTTGAAATTTTGTTTGTTTTAGGTTTTTTGTTTGTTTTTGGATTGTCCTTCATTGTCTGGTGTGGCTACAAAGAATATAGGAGACACTCATCTAAGAAGTACTCAATTCCAAGTGGCCCCCAAGGACAATAAACCATCTGAACCACAAATTCAAATACATGAGTTATCTAAATGACTCCTGACTTTTTTGAGAGGTCTTGTGGTATTGTCCACTCAGAAATGGAAGCCCTTAAAACCATTGAGTAAGTTCATTGGGGTGGATTCTATCACAAAATCCTTTAGTCTCTTTATATCTCAATCAGTTCATAAGTATGCATTAAGTGTCTATTATATATCAGGCATTGTGCTAAGTACTAAGGATACAAAGGAAACTAAAGATAGCCTCTGTTCTCATGGAGCTGAGTCTAACAGGAAGAGAATATGCAAATGTTCTGTGTAGGAAAAGATATCTAGAGGATAAATTGAAGATAATCAATAGAAGGAAAGCCCTAGAATTGATGGGGGATCTGGGAAAACATTCTCTAGAAGGTAGCATTTTAGCTGAGATTTGAAGGGAGGCAGGAAAGTCAGGAATTGGAGATGTGGAGAAATCTAATAATTCTAGACAGGAGGGATATCCAATGAAAATTCACAGAGTTGGAAGATGGGTTGCTTTGTACAAGGAATAGTCAAGAGACTCTTGTCCCTGGATCACAGAATATACATGTTAGTGAGTAAGGTCTACAATGCCTGGAAAATTAAGTGGGAACAGGTTATAAAAGAATGTGAATGCCAAACAAGACTTTCTTTCTCATCCTGAAAGTGATAAGAAGCTTCTAGAGTTTATTGAATGGGTGAAGGGTGACATAATTAGACTTGTACTTTAGGAAGATCAGTTTGCCAGTTAAGTGGAGTTGGAATGATTTGAGACTTGAGGTAGGAAGACCAACTGAGAGGCTGTTGTAATAGTCTAAACATGAGGTGATGAAGACCTTCACTAGGGTTGTAGTAGTGTCAAAGAGAAGGGGGTGTATACATGAGATGCTATGAAGGTAAAAATCAATAGGACTTGGCAATAGATTTGATATGGGGGGGTGGGAGAGTAAGGATTCAAAGATGACACCTAAATTGTGAGCCTGGGTGACTGGGAGGATGGTGATTCTTAACAATAATACTGAAGTTTAGAAGAGGGAAGGGTTGGAGGGGGAAAAGAACACAATGAGTTCAGTTTTGGACATGTTGAGCTTAAGATGTCTACCAAATATCTATTTCAAGATGTCTAACAGGCATCATCCAGAGTAGCAGTTCAGAAAAGGATTAGAAAGATCCAAATGTGTGGAGACTAACAGAATTTGAATGAGAATTAAAGCAGACCAGTAAATAATGCTATAACTTTAAGATGCCCTGGACTATTTATCCATTAGATATCTGTACATATACAGAAGATGATATCAGATAGTCATGGAAGATAATAAAGAAAAGCCAGCCTTCATCTGCTCAACAGCATTCTATCAATTTGGATGTATCCTAAAAATAATCTAGTGGGTACCTAACACATTTCAAAACTTCATGAAAAAAGATTATTAAAGGGAGCCAAGAAAGCAGAATAGAGGAAGCATTCAGCCAAATGTTCAGAAAAAGATTACAGGGGTCCTCTGTACTAGCAGTAGATGTAGGAATGAATAATGTTTGGCAACTCCATTGCCTATTCCCATTTCTGGGTCACACAGTTCAAGGGCAGAGATGAGTATGTATGTAAGTGTACATGTGTGTATGTGTATGCATGTATATGTGTATATATGTATGTGTGTATGCATGTTCTCAATTAGGTATAGAAATCTATCTTACCCAATAAAGAAGTAGAAGAGGAAGGGGAGAAGAGAAAGAGGGATGGTATGTTATAAAAGGAAAAGTAGATAAAGGAAGGTAGTCATCAGAAGCAAAACAGACTTTCAAGGAAGGACAAAATTATCACTGTTTGTGTATGATATAAGGGTATACTTAAAAAACCCCAGAGAGTTGACTAAAAAAAGCTATTTTAAACAATTAATAATTTTAGCAAAGTTATGTGATATAAAATAAAACCACATTACTTATCAGCATTTTGATATATTACCAATAAAATTAAGCAGGAAAAAGTAGAGAAATTCTACTTAAAATAACTGCAAACAATATAAAATATTTGGAAGTCTACCTGCCATGAAAAACTTAAGGACTACATGGAGACAATTACAAAACACTTTTCACACAAATTAATGAATAATCTAAACAAGTAGAGAAATATTAATTGCTCGTGGGTAGGCCAAGCTAATATTAAAAAGTGAAATTCTACTTAAATTAATTTACTTATTTAGTTCCATACCAATCAAAATAATTTTGTAGAGTTATAAAAAATAGTTTATTGAGTTAGAAAAATAATAATAAAATTATTCTGAGGAACAAAAGGTCAAGAATATCAAGGGAAGCAATGGAAAAAAAATGTAAAGAAAAGCAGCCTAGCAGTATCTGATATCAAACTATATTGCAAAGTAGTAATCATCAAAAATAATCTGGTACTAGCTAAGAAAGAGAGTGGATCAGTGGAATAGATTAGTTACACAATACATGGTAGTAAATGGTAAATGTTCAGTTACCTAGTGTTTGATAAACCTAAAAATCTAAGTTTTGGGGATAAGAACTCACTATTTGACAAAAATTGCTCAGAAAACTAGAAAGCAGTTTGGCAGAAATTAAGCACAGGCCAACATCTCATACCAAATATCAAGATGAAGTCAAAATGGATAAATAATTTAGACATAAAGGGTGATATAAGTAAATTAGGGAAGCATGGAAAAATGTACCTGTCAGATCTGTGGATAAAGAGTTTATGACCAAGTAATAGAGAGGATCTTTGGAAGTAAAAGGGATAATTTTGATTACATGGAATTTAAAGGTTTTTGCACAGACATAACTAATGCAGTCAATATTAGAAGGAAAAGAGGTAACTGGGGGAAAATTTACAGCAAATTTCTCCTGATAAAGGCCTTATTTCTCAAATATATAGAAAAATGAAACATTTATAAAAACATGAGCCATTATCCAAATGACAAATGGTCAAAGCATATGAATAGACAGTTTTCAGAAGAAGAAATCAAAGCTATCAATAGTATCATGGAAAAAAATTCTCTAAATTGCTACTGATTAGAGAAAAGCAAATTAAAACAACTCTGAGGTACCACCCCCTCCTTTCAGATTGCCCAACATGAAAGAAAAGGAAGATGACAAATTCTGGAGGGGATGTGGAAATACATTGTTGGTGGAGTTGTGAACTGTTATAACCATTTTAGAGAATAATTTTGATTTATGCCCAAAGGGCTATCAGACTTTGAACACCTTTTGACCCAGTTATACCACTACCAGGTTTGTATCCTTAAAGAGATCAAAGAAAATGGAAAAGAATTTATTTGAACAAAATATTTTTAGCTATTCTTTCTGTAATGGCAAAGAACTGGGAATTGAGGGAATGCCTATCCCTATTGGAGAAAAGCTGTAAACAAGTTGTGGAATATGATTGTGATAGAATACTATTGTACTTTTAGAAATGATGAGCAGGATGGTCTCAAATTTTCTTGGGAAGATTTATATGAACTGATACAGAGTGAAATGAGTAGAATGAGGAAAACATTGTATATAGTAATAGCATTACAAGACTGATCAACTGGGAAAAACTTAGCAACTCTGGTCAAGACGATGGTTCGAGACAATTTCAAGGGACCCATGAACCACGTCTCCAGAAAGAGAACTAGTAAACTCCAAGTGCATATTGAAACATATTTTTACTTTCAAAAAAATTTCATGTGCGCGTGTGTGTGCATGTATGTATTTTCTTTTGCAACATACCTAATGTGCAAATATGTTTTGTATGACTTACATCTATTGATATATTGATTGTCTTCTAAATGGATAGAAGAAGGGCAGGAGGGAGAGAATTTGGGACTTAAAATTTTAAAAACTGAATTTCAATCAATTTTTACATATAATTGGGAAATAATGAAATTAATAAGAATATATTTTTAAAAGGTTATCAAATGACATCTCAAAATTCTTTTGTATTATGAGCTAAATAAATGGAACTATTTAAAACACAAAGAGCAAAAACTGTATTGTTTACAAACCATACACTTATCTTATGTAACTTTTAAAGTGTATATTAAATTTAAGAAGATAAAATTGTCTTTTTTTTGCTTATGTTCCCTTCCTGAACATTGTGTTTTTTGTATGTGAAATGCTTTGTTGATGTTTTTTCTTTATAGTACCTCTGTTATCACCCACTAATAACCTCACCTCATCACCTTTCCCACCCCTAAATTGAAACATTTTCTTGTACCAAATAAAACAAATCAACACATTGGCTATGTTTAAAGTATTAAAGTCTCATTTTGAACCTCTTGTCCATAACCTTTCTACCATGAGGCAGGAGGCATGCTTCATCAGTCTTTTGAAGTCATAATCCTCATTACCTTTTGAAAGTCTTTGGAGGAACATGAGAAAAGATTAATCAGGGAGTTAGAATGGCTAGAAGAGCCAATATGAAACTGGCATTTGACAAGCACAATTTTACAGAGCTATTGTCAAGTATATGGGTCATATAACACCTCATCAGGGAGTGAGTACAGATCCAGAGAAAACTAAATCATTCACCAGCTGGCCACATCCGAAGAAACTTTGTGAGTGAAATAACTGGGAGGAATTTGTTGGCTATTATAGAAAAAAAGTTGTCCAGAATTATGCTATCATTGCTAAGCCTCTCACTGGTCTGATTTGTGAATATTTTTCTAGTCTTCTTATACCTTACTCCCTGCCATGTGCTTTTCAATCCAGTGACGTTGACTTCCTTGTTGCTCCACCAATGAGACACTGCATCTCTTGACTAAAGGCATTTTCCCTGACTCTCCTCCATGCCTGAAATATTTCCTCTCTTCATCTCTCCCATTGACTTCAGCAGTTTCTTTCAAGTCCAAACTAAAATTCCATCTTCCAAAAGAAGCCTTTCCCTTAATTCTAGTGCCTTCTCTTCTTAAATATTTACTATTTATCTTGTATATAGCTGTATATCCTGTATATTATTTATACATATATATTTACTTATTGTCTCTCTCATTAGATTACTTCTTGAGGTCAGGGTCCATCTTTTCCCCCCTTTTTTTTGTATTATCAATGTGCAGTATCTGACACAAAGTGCTTAGTAAATGCTTATTTACTGCCTGAATGAATATGGATTTGAGAAGAAACAGAAGGCAAAGGTGATGAAAGAGACTTCTGACTGGATCCCTTCCTTTTACATCATTTAAAGATCATTGGGATGAGAAGTGCAAACAAGCATTTAAGGTGTCTTGCATATGTACTACTGCTGGCCTAAGTCAATTCAAGGAAATCTTTTGTTCTATACATAGGAATTAGAGGCAGACAGGCTTGGGAATAGTCTGGTAGGTACTGAGTGTGATGGTCATCAAAAACTCATTTCATTTTCTAGCAGAGTATATAAAGAGAATGAGACTTCTTATTTCTTACACAAATCAGAGTCATTGCCTATAAACAGAGCTGCCACTGAAAAGTTCCTGAAACTGAGTATATGGAGTTTGATTTTGAGTATGCACCAAAAACAGTCCACAACTGACTTACATTTTGACCAGTAATAAATTTCAGACTGTCAATCAAAAATGAGTAGCAACACTGAGTTCAGCCTGCATTATAATATTGAAAGTATGTTGTTGATGCCTTGTCCTATAGACCACAGTAGTCGATAGCTAAGATGATTCCTGGAGGACTGAAAACAATCAGTAACACACAAGCAGACAAAATCCTGTCACATGAAAGTGTAGTTGAGGATCTGTCTCCTCCACCAGAAAATATGCCATACGTGTTTGTGAACACTGTTTCACTGAACTAGTCATTTGGCTTCAGTTATTCTGAGATAACTGGCAATCAATGGGAACAAGTGCACCATTGAAGGACAACAGTATAAACCTAGAAGTAAGAATGCGATACTTGATGACTTGAATTTTATTCCTATGAGGCATCTTAGTTTTGAGATTTGCTATCTTTGTGACCTTGGGCAAATCACTAACCTGTCTGAGCTTCAACTTCTTTATCTCTAAAAAGAGACGGTTGGTCTGGGTAATTTTCAAGATTGTTTCAAATCAAATCTATGATCATATGAAATGAATGCCATGGCAGATGCTGGAAATATCTAATGGAGTAAATCAACTGGATTTGCTTACCTGACATGTGGGTATCAGGAAACAAATTGTGCTAATGCAATATATTTTGTTCTCTCACCATGACTGGCTGACTGATCAAAATATTGCATCACTATGAATTATTAGGTCAACAGAAGACATACAAGCTAGTAAGAATGAATTCTAGTAGCACACAGTGGCAGCAGATGTTTATTAGAAGTGTGAGACTTATGCTTGGTACGTTTGAAGGAAAATGATGCCAACTACTTGAATGAGAATGGAGCCTGCATTCACTGAATTTTCTTTCCTGAAAGGAAATGGAAAGAATATAAGCAATCTCCTAGTGTTCATCAGCCTCTATGCACAAGAACCAGAAAGCTTCTATATTTGCCAAGAAAATGGGAGAAGTATTTCTCTGGACATGACATCCCTGCCAACATCCAAACTGATCAAGGTAGAGATTTTGAAAGCAAAATATTTAAAAACAATGTTGGTATCAGAAGGAATGAAGGAGTTTGTCACCCTCAGAAAGATTCCACAATTCAAGCAATAAATTCCTTCTGCTGAGCATTTGAATCCCTGAAGTATAAGGTGAAAGGTCATTGGAATCCACAGGTGGTATTTCTAGTGTTCCAATACAATTCTACCAGAAATGAAAACACAAGGTTTATACATTTTTGGACATGAAACACATTTGCCTATTGACTTGTGTTCTGCATTTTCAGGAGGAAATCTACATAGTTACAACCAAAACTCTTTATTGAGAGATCAGCTGAAGGAGGCCCACTACCTAGATAAGACTTCAACACAAAAAAGCTCTGATAGAAACAAATAATCATATAACAATTGCTTTAATTGTTAACATCTTTAGGAAGATGACAGAATTCTACTAAGGAGTCATTGTATATGGAATATACAAGAGGCAATCTGAAGGAAAGTAAATCCATATTAAGTAGCTAAAAATCAAGCAATTTTTCGATCTAAAAAATAGTTGCAGAGAATGATTGGGTTTGCACCACAACAATTCTCAGCAAAGATCAAACTTGAAGGAGAACTTATAGAGATAAACTCCTTGTTGAGTAGGAGGAAAGGGGCAATGGACAGCCAACCAGTAAGATTCAGAAAAGAGACTGATAACTACAGAGATAGTCAGGCCTAGATAATCACTGGTATGACTGTTTCAAGCCAAGAGGGAAAATGAATATTCTTGATAAAAGGTCAGAGGAGTCAAAGAAGTCTATTCTTGTCTCAGGAGGACCTCTTTTCAGGCTAGAAGGAAGGAAGGAACTCAGAGATAAGCCTTCTCTAGCCAAATACTTCACCCAGGAAACAGACCATACCTGTAGTGCTTGGTGATAATAGCATGGGCAATATATAAATTTAGGATTGGGACCTCAAGCTGTTTGCTGAAAGTTTGCTGAAAGTCAGTCCTTCCCTCCCACAAATTTAGAAGGTCATAATAGAAGTTTCTGTCCTTTCTGGTCTATGACTAATCTTACTTTTGATACTTTACTAAAAATCAGAAAAGTATTTACTCATATAGCCAAATCCACTGTAGAAATGTATGTCATACACGCTTGCATATAACTGTAACATATACTATTGTGTCTTACATGAATTAAAGGCTTGGGGTATAATTTGCTTTTATTACTGTTATGCTTCTTTTTTAGTTATAATAGTATGCCATATTTTGAATGTACAATGCATTCTGTATATTTAGTAATGTTCCTGCCTGCAATCCATATACTATATGTATAGTACTATATAAATATATATATATATTACTGTGTACTATATATATATATTCTATTACTATATCCTTATAAAAATATTCCTCTATTTCAACTTATATCAGTATATATGTGTGTAGATACAAAAGTGTATATATTGTCACTGGGCACAAAGCATTTGGTGATGCTATATGATGGGTTGTTTGTTTTGAGTAAAATTAGTGGCATACACTTATAGTTGTAATGTTATGAATTAGGGTTTGTAGTGGAGATGATTATTTGTGGCTATGCTACATGTTTAGTAATAATGCTCATGATATATGTGACCATCTGTTTAAGGTATTTTGTTGTTCAATCATTTCAGTAATGTCTGACTCTTCATGACTCCATTTAGGGTTTTCTTGGCAAAGATATTAAACTGGTTTGCCATTTCCTTCTCCAGCTAACTTTACAGATGGAGAAACTGAGTCAAACAGGGTTAAGCGACTTGCCCAGGGTTACACAGTTAGTAAGTGTCTGAGGCCAGATTTGAACTTAGGAAGATGAGTCTTCCTGATTCAGGCCCAGAACTCTATCCAATGAACCATCTAGTGGCCCCACTTAAGGCACGCTCAGTATGTTACTGAAGGACATCCTGCTCTTTTCCTGTTAAAGAAAATTTCAGGGTTTTGGTTATAGGTAAGGAGTAAGAAAGGAAGCATTAAGCAGAAGAGAAGCACACTCCTATTAAGGATGCACGACTGTGCAGAATCACCAGTTTTCCATTCTTTGAGGCTTATCATGGCATGTACTGCCTCTGAACTACAGACCAGGAGCTAGCCTAGTAATCAATAAACATTTAGATATCAAGTCAAAGTCCCCCATGCTACTGAAGAGATACCAAGATCCTAAGTCAAGTTCCTTATACTGGATAGCATACTGGATCAAGAACTCTCAGCTCCAAAATACTACATCACAGACACTCAGTAGCCATGTGATTCTGGGAAAGGTAGCCTCAGTTTTCTCATTTGAATAGGAGGGATTGACTTGATGACTGCTAAGATCCCTTCCAGGCTTAAATCTAAAATTTCATGTTCTAAAACTTCACCCTCCTGCGTATTTGAGTCCCATAAGGAGCATACTATGTTGCTTTTCACTCATTTGCATTATCTATATTATTTTTGCCTACTTACAGTAAGAAGAACTATAGGTGTTAAGTAAATTGAATAAGAATTCATGGGTTCAGAGCAACCCATGTAGTCCCTGGGTCTGGGAGAGGCTACAGAGTGAGCAGTGGGCATTTCATTTTAGGATATTTACTACTTATATTTATTATCTGCCAAAATTAAAGTACTGTATATCACTAAGCATGTTTTATTGATTCCCATGTAGGGGAGACTCCATTATGCCAAAAATATGTGATTAGTACTTACTGAATTATAGCAAGCTCAGGAAAGAGGTTAGCTTTTTTTATTTAAATGGGGATTCAGAGCTGATTCCAATTGGATAAATCCATATTAATCCACAATCCTATATAAATCAAGTGTGCATAGCCTCAAAGAAAGAGGTAGAGCTGAGGGCTAGAAGATTGTCAACTGTTTTTGAGTCATAATGAGATTGACACTTCCTTAGAACTTCTAATAGTAGGGTAGAGAACCATAATGGCCATACTGAGCATTGAATTTTCCCAGGTCCCAATCCTTACATTTGAGTGAGATCAGGTAAGTAGCTATCAACATTACTTCATGTTTAAATAAGCATGATTTTCTATTCTTTTGCTATTATGTATTCTATTGGATTAGTCACTTGCTCCCAAAGTTCATGGTCTTTCTTTTTTAGGAACCATTTCCCTTGTTGGGTCTAGCATAATAGTCCCCTTTAACATTTCCTTTGTTTTACCATTTAATCTGATTTGAGCAGAAGAAAGGAAACTTCAAATAGATGTCTGAAGAGTTGATATTCCCCACCATTCTAGTATCATGCTTCAATAACAGGTTTATTGGGTTTCCTGCATTCCTTATGCACATGTTTCTATCTAGGTTGTTAGTACTGCATCCTTACAAAAATATGTCTCTATTACTATATCCTTACAAAAATATGTCTCTACTTCAACCTTCATTGATCTTGCCCAAATGCTCTCCAATATGTTTCTCTCTTTAGAATTTCTTATTTAGATTACCTTACTTTACACCATGTTTTTAATGTGCATTGCTACTTCATTGTTCCCTCTATTATCTATTCGCTTACATTTTGAATAAAATAAGATCCAAAATGCAAGTATTAGTCCTAGCACACCAAGTCTAAGTGATATTTATAATCCCAAATATACTTTCTTGCATCTAGAATCTCTAACTTGCTTTGGTTTTTACCTATATTTGTGTCATTACCTGCATTTGTATGTTGACTTCTGAGTCTGTGAGTTTTATTTCTGTCCTCTTGTTAGTAAATCATTTGAAAAAATCACTTGTCCTCTCTTTTGTTATTTTTCTCTTCTATATTATACCTGAATGATTTTTTAATATTATCAGACTTGTTATATCTATATGAATGTTTTCCCTTTTCAGTCTAAATCTATTGATCATAAAACTCTAGCAAATAAGTTTTACTAGCCTGTGTTTTGTGTGTTCCATCACTTATCATACTATTATTTCTATTATTATTAAACTATGGTTCAGATATCCAAATTCTCTTCTCAGGTGCCATATTGTTAGTTACCTGGTTCACTGATCAAAATTTTCCTCTGAATTTCCTACCTTCATTTGCCAGTAGGGATAATTCCACCAGTCCTCCCCACATCTTCATTTTTCACTCATCTTATTAGTACATAATCCTTAGCAATGTTTTCTAGGATCTTTCTGATGCTTTTCATTTACCTTTGTATGAATCATAAGAAGTGAATAATGATTGTGAAATTTGTTAATTCTGTAAAGTATCTTTATCATATCCTATAATTATGTCTGCTGTTCTTTTCACTGTTCTGGTCAGAACTCTGAAGGCAGCTCACCTCCTAATACTAACACATGAACCCCAACTTGCGGGCTTCCCCTTAGCAATTAGCCAGTAGATCAATTAGCTTATTAGCAAAGACATTTTCTCAAACAGCCTAGCAAGAATAGTAGTTACAAAGTAATTTCTTCAACACCAAGGGCTAGCTAAAACCATGTGTGTAGACACTCTGCCACAAATACACAGCATCCATGGAAGAGAATAGGTATGACCTTAAAAGACAATGCATGTGTGTGGGGAGTGGAATAAATGTGCCTAAGGCACTCACAACTCCACAGCTGCAGGGCCTTTCTCTTTCTCAAAGCCACATGACATTGACTATAGGACATAGCATCAGCTATGAATGGTTAACTTTGAAACTCAGTCAAACTAGTTGACCACAAGGCAAGGACATCTTTCTGAATAGGAGGTTCAGCTCAGCTTCTGAGCTTGTCTATACCTACATTCAGGAAATGAGAGAGGTCTAGCCTAGCAGTTTTACAATCTTTCCTCACTCAAAAGTGCCTTCCCTCAGTAAGCCATTACATCTTGTCCTACATGAAGAGGTTACCCATAAAGAGGGTTAGGTTTACTCTGGAGACCCCAAAATACCAACACGCTGGGTCCTGATGAATCAATTGAACTCAAGTCTTCTCTCAGCTAAAGAAAAGCAAAGTTTATTAAAAGTTCACTTGTATTAGACACAGAGTAAGTCTGTGTTAGGTCATTCTATGGCACTCTCACCCACATGGAGGGAAGATGGGATCTTATATAAAGAAAGGTTGTGGGGGAATCTAGGGGTGGTCTAGAGGAGGCAATGAGTGCTTAAGGGTAGGAAGTTGCTGGAGGCTACCTGGAGACTACAGACAATGTGGGCTAGGCCAATTCAAGGGTGGGTTGATATTTTGATAGGCTCAAGGGTGGGAAGTCTAGTAACAGAGCTTTGGGCCCAGCCACAATGTAAGGCTTATGGCCTCATGCAAATGCCTCATCAAATGAGATGATTTAACCAGAGTTCATGGGGAGGGGGGTTTCCCAGAGCCTTCACCTCAAGGACTCAAGGAGAGCTCAAGGGGGCTCCCAGAGCCCATACCTCATCATTCCCCCTCAAACAAAGGGGACCCAAATTCCTTTGGGCTAACAGGCGAAGGTCTCAGCTTCTGAAAGTGCTTCCTGCTGTCAAGGGGAGTAGAGCTGTCCCTGCCTCTCTGGGTCCCCTCCAAGGGGGTCAGACTTCACATTCAAGGGGTCAGACTCCAGAACGTGGGTGATGCCAGGTCCAGTGGGCTGGAGAACTTGGATTCAGTCAGAGATTTACATAGCCTTAGTGGTCATCCAGAGGTTGATGGCTTGAACCCTGAAGGAGACAAATCTGGCCAAGAGGTTAAGCAAATGAAGACCAAACAGGCACCAAAAAAAAAAAAAAAACAAAAAAGACAATTTTCCTAGTTGGAATTAAAGATGACTATGGCAAGGCAAAAATACTTCAGGTATCCCTTTCCTTTCTAAATTGCTCCATGGACATTTAGCACATGGAAAGCAATAGCAGTCACAGAATCTAATAGTTTTCAAAAATAGCCAATAACTCCCAAAGCCTGTTCTCTCCTTCCATCATGATAGAGAGTAAAAGGTTTTTCCTAAGTTGGATAAAGCTGGAGTGGTGGTCAATTTAGTTTTCAAAGTCTCAAAAGCTTTCACCTGGTGGTCTGGGCCCCACTCTGGACAGAATGAGTCAGGGCCTTGAGTAGCAATTAATGATTGCAGTCCCTCCCAGGCCTTGGGTTTAAACCACTCTGGGGGAACACTTTAGGATTTAGGAGTCAAACAAATGCTGGCGTGGCAGAAGTAGTTCACCCAGGAATTTCCTGATCCCAAACAATTGATTCAACTATCTCCCACACTCCTGAGGGAACATGGGGAGATCTAGGAGGCTTAGCTAGAGAAAATTGACTTCCCAGTTTCACCAATAGGTCCCTTCCCAACAAGGGGACAGGATAAGAGAAGAGCACAAGGAAGAAGTGTTCAAACAAAGATTCTCCAGTAGGCAGGGACTGGGTATGTCTGGAGACATCCCTTAATTTCCCCTTCCATACCCTTGACCTGACTGCTCAAGGGGAGGGTAAAACCAATTGGTTAGAACAGAGAACTTAGCCATATTAAAGTGGTTAACTTTACCTTCAGCCTCAATTCTTGCTCAGAGTTCAGCAAGGGAAATGGAGAAGGTGGGAGCACTGCCAAGCCCCAGGCTTCCCTGTCATTCTGAGTCTTGAGAAGACTGGGATGTGGCTCTACCACTTTTACCTTGGTGACCATCCTTCCTCCAATGTCCCTTCTGGTCAGATGGGCACAGATTTAGAAGTGTTAGTTCCTGGGGCTCCCTCTGGGAGGGGGTGCCCTGGAGGGGTACTCCTTGGACCAGTGACCCTCCTTGTGGCACCAAAAGCAGGCTTTCCCCCTGCCCAAGTGACTGGGCTTCCTCCAAGGGGGTCCCCTAAAGGGGCTTTCCCTAGCCATGGCAGTAGCCAAGAATCAAGCATGTTCTCTGTCTCTGGTTTGTTCCCTGCATTCTTTCTCCTTACTGCAACCAGGTCTCTGTTATTAAAGACTCCAAAGGCTCCACTAATTGGACCTGAGGTATTTGGGATCCAAATGCCAATTTCTGCAGTTTCCTCCTAATATCTGGGACAGACTGACTAATAAAATACACACGTTAAGCATTGCTGCCTCTTCTATAGAGTCAGGATCTAAATTTGTATACTTTTTAATAGCTTCTACAAGTCTGTCTAGGAAAAGGGTGGGGTTTTCTTGATTTGTCAGAGAAATTTCTCTAACTTTCTGATAATTTACTTGCTTTTAAAACGCAGTTCTTAGGCCTTCTAACAGGCAAAGTACCATATGGTCTCTCTTCTTCCTATTCTCCTGGATTTGATAATCCCACCCTGGGTCACTAGTGGGAAATGCAGCTATTCCTGGGGGGTATTTTCTGGGGTCATTGCTAGTCAAACGATCCCCAAATTTTGGGGCTTGTTCTCAGATTCTCCTCTTCTCCTCAGTGGAACAACAGGTAGAGAAGAGGATATGCAAATCACCCCAAGAAAGCTCAGATTTCAGGAAAAAGTCTGGAAGGCCTTCCGTAAACTTTGTTGGGTTTTCAGAGAACTTACCCAACTTTTCTTTAATTTGATTGAGATCTGAAATGGAGAATGTGACATGCACTCTAATTGTCCCACCAGACAAGAGAGCTGCTTCCCTTAAGGGAAAAAGCCCTGAAGGTGGTGTGGGGACAGAAGCTTGGGAAGGGAGACTGGAAGTCCCACTTCCTGTGAGGGAGTGACTGGAGGGGTGCTGGCTGAATTGGAGCAGACTGCAAGACTGGGGGATCCAGCTTGCAAGGAGGAAGGTCAACCAGCACCTGAGAAGGGGAAGGAGTCAGAAAAGGAGATACCTCTATGACTGCCTTGGGGGTTGGGCTTGAGGCCTGAGTGGGTTTTGCCTCAGGGGGAGGGGCCACAGAGGGAGGTACTTCAGCTGGGACCTGAGCTGGGGTCCCTGAGGGGGGAGGGGCCATGATGGGAGATTCAGGGTAGGAGATATGGATGGTATAGGAGGCAGGAAATGAGGGGTATTGGGCCAGAGTAAAAGGGAAGGGGAACCAAGGGGAAAAGGGTTGGGTGCAGCAGAAAGGGTTGGGGGAGCTGCCTCAGTGACCTACTGAAGGGGGGAGGGGCTGGGGCCAAAGCCATAGGAAAGTGGTCCTTGTTGCCCCTCTGTGAAGGGGCTCTAGCTTCAAACATCTCACAGTCTTTCCTGAGACCCTTGTTCTGAGAAAGTTCAATAAAAGCTATTAAGTAGGCAACTTTGATCCATCTTCCTTCTCTGCAACAGTATGATTCTAACTACAAGAGAGTATTATCTTTTAAAGTACCCAGAACAGGCCTAGGTTCATCATCTTTTAGGCTATACCTAGGCCAAACAGTGTTGCAAAAAAAGCACCAACTTTTCCTTTTTAAGGTCTCCAGAGAAACTAAATTTTTTCCAATGTCGTAAAAGACAACACAAAAGCAAACTTTTAGGAGCTACAGGCCTAGGATCTGGAAGTCCCTTCCTCCATAAAGGAAGGTTTGAGAGTAAGCCTCAAAAAACAAACAAACACCCCCACAAAAACTTACCTGAAGTTTTCCCAGTTCCCTAGCACTGAGAGAGTTGAAAGAATCTGGCTTACACTTTCAGATGGGGCCACTGTCCTTATCCTCCATTCTTTAGAAGCTGCACACAAGTCCATGTTCTCCAAAATAACCAAACAGGACTGAGAATCTGAGGTAAGGCTGAGTACGAAACATTCTCCTAGCTGTCTGACCTAATGGGACCTGAGAGGTCAGGCCCCGCAAAAAAACACACAAACACACACACAAAACCCCCCACAAAACAAAACAAAATAAAAACTGCACTTCCAAGGTACTAGGGAAAGAGAGAGGCTTATGTATCTTCCAGTCCTGGCTGGAGAAGAGCTTGAGATTAGCAGTGTTTCCCAGTCAGGGAATCATAAAAATGAAGAGGTTACCCATAAAGAGGGTTAGGGTTGCTCTGGAGACCCCAAAATACCAACACGCTAGGTCCTGATGAATCAATTCAACTCAAGTCTTCTCTCAGCTAAAGAAAAGCAAAGTTTATTAAAAGTTCGCTTGTATTAGACACAGAGTAAGTCTGTGTTAGGTCATTCTATGGCACTCTCACCCACATGGAGGGAAGATGGGATCTTATATAAAGAAAGGTTGTGGGGGAATCTAGGGGTGGTCTAGAGGAGGCAATGAGTGCTTAAGGGTGGGAAGTTGCTGGAGGCTACCTGGAGACTACAGACAATGTGGGCTAGGCCAATTCAAGGGTGGGTTGATATTTTGATAGGCTCAAGGGTGGGAAGTCTAGTAACAGAGCTTTGGGCCCAGCCACAATGTAAGGCTTATGGCCTCATGCAAATGCCTCATCAAATGGGATGATTTAATCAGAGTTCATGGGGGGGGAGGGGGCGTTCCCAAAGCCTGTACCTCAAAGATTCAAAAAGAGCTCAAGGGGCCTCCCAGAGCCCACACCTCATCACTACAGGGATCAATTTCACACCCCTTACTCTTTGGAAATCTTGTAAAGATGAAGATGAGTGATTCAAATATCCTGCCCCAACTTCCCATCTGGCATTTCCAACTTCCTTTCAGACATCTCAAACCAGATGTCCAATAGACATCTTAAACTCAACATGTCCAATGTTGAGGTTTAGGGGTGCTGGGACCCAGAAATCATGACATATGGGTCCTGCCCAAATTAATTTGACTCAAGTTTTCTTTCAAAGAAAAAACAAATAACTCCTATTTAATAACATTTAATAACTAATAACCTATTTAATAACTCCTATTCAGGAGTTATTATAGATCCACCATATTGGTAGACTCTTAAGGAATTTGACCATTTGTAATGTTAATGTAAATGAGGTAACAGAGAATTGGGTATAGTGATAATGAAAGGCTTATAGCCTCAGGAGAATACCAGATCAAGTGAGAAGATTCAAAGAGAGTTCAAAGGGGTTCCAAGAGCCTGTACCCTGTCATCCAATATGGAACTCAGTTATCTTCTCCCCTAAATCTTCGTACACACACCCCTCCTAACATTCCCTATTATTTTAGAGGGCAATATCATCCTTCTAGTCCCTCAGGCTCACAACCTAGGAATCATCATGGATACCTCACTATCTCTCACACTCTCTAATCTGTTGCCAAAGCCTGTTTGATGGGATTTAGGCTCTGGAAACCCCCTTGAATCTTCCCACTTGATGAGGTATTTTCCTCATATCTCTAGGTCCAAATCTCTGTTACTCTTAACCTGCCTAGCCCTCCATTGTCCAGCAACTTCCCACCCTTGAACCTATCAAAATATATATACCCAAATCTGTTACCCTTAAACTAGCCTAGCCCTCCATTGTCTGTCATCTCCAGGTAGCCTTCAGCTATTTCTCACTCTTAATCCCATTCCTGGAGTCTGACCTCAGTCCCCTCAGGATGCTCCTTAGACTCCTCCTCAAGACCCTCCCCAAACTCCTCCTCTAGACCACCCCTAAGTCCTCCCACAATCTTTCTGTATATAAGATTCATCTTGCCTCCATTAAGGCACTGAGATTCAGTGAAGTGCAGACTCAGTCTGTCAGATTGTTCTTGACTACTTGTTCAATACAAGTATCACAAATACTTAGGCTCCTTAAGAGTCTAACCATCATGTTGAATCTTTAATAAACTTTGATTTACTTTGGCTGAGAGAAGGCTTGAGTTGAATTCATTCAGTAGGACTTGGTATGTTGGTATTTTGGGGTCTCAAGCACCCCTAAGCCCCCACACCTCAACATGTTGATTTCCCCTTTGCAAAATGTCTCAAATACATCCACTCCTCCCCTCTGACTTTGCCAGGACTCTGGTGTAGGCTCTCACCACCTCTCACCAGGAGTGTTACAGACTCATCTGCTGGTAAGGCAGCCTGCCTCTGCTTTTCCTATTGCATTCCATCCTGAATTCAGCGACCAAAGTGATTTTCTGAAAGAACAGGTCCAGCTTTGTCACCTTCCTACTCAATAAACTGCAGTGGTTCCCTATCACCTCCAAGGTTAAACACAAAATCTTCTGTTTGGCATTCAAAGTCCTTTAGAGCCAGATTCCCTTTCCAGTGTTCTCACACCTAGATCCTTGCCCCATAGTTTTTGATCCATTGACACTGAACTGTTGGTAGATCTAGGAACTCCAACTCTTAGCTCCAGTGATTGTCTCTAGCTGTCTTCCAACCCTGGGATGCCTTCCCTCTTCAACTCTGATCACTGAGTTCTCTAGTTTCCTTCAAGTCTCAATTAAAATCCCATCTTTTGCAGAAAGCCTTTCCCTACCCTTCTTATTTCAAGTACCTTCCTTGTCTTAATATTTCCTATTTATCCTGTATCTAGCTTCTTTGTATATATTTATTTGCTGGTTGTTTCTCCCATTAGACAGTGAAATCTTTGAGGTCAGGGAGTGTGTTTTATCTTCATATGTCACTTTTAATGCTTATTGGTTGACTGATTGGGACAAAAGTCTGAATGCAGTCTGCCCTGGGGGAAAGTTGACTATTTCACTCATCTTTTCAAATATAAACAAATTATTTAATCCTCTGTCTCCTTTTCTGGTGGGGAATTGTCTGTTTTGCATCCTGTGACTTTTTTCTTTACATTTCTTTTTCTTTTTACATGGGGGAAGGCAGGGAAATTGGCATTAAGTGACTTGCCCAAGGTCACACAGCTAGTAAGTATTAAGTGTCTGAGGCTGGATTTGAACTCAGGTCCTTCTGACTCGAGTGCTAGTGCTCTATTCACTGCACCGCCTAGCCATCCCTTTCCTTTAAACTTCAATGTCTGTCTTTAAGCCATTAGGTTTGCCAAAATCTCCTTCGGGTTGCTAGTTGGCAGAATGGATAAAGCCCTGGGCTTGGAATCAGAAAGATGAATCTTCTGAGTTCAAATACAGCTTCAGACACTTACTGAGCTATTTGACTCTGGGTAAATCACTAACCCTTATTTGTTGTTCCTTCTCTGTAAAATGAGCTGGAGAAGAACTGGTAAATTGTCACACCACTCCAGGATCTTTGCCAAGAAAAGTTCAAATGGGCTCAAGGAGAGTCAGACTTAAATGACTGAAATATATCTCCTTTAGGTCCACTTTCCAAACTCTTGACTTGAAGGACAAATTCCCCTCTACTCCTTCATAGTTTTCCTTAATTTTTCTTTATTTCCTTCCTACTTTCCTTTCTTCCTTATTTCATTTCTTACATTCTTTCAAGGAATGTTTCATTCTGCCTAACAACCCTGAGGATTAGAAATACTTCCCTCTGCCCCTTTCAGTTTCCTTTCTAGGGTACAGGACTAGTTTTAATTTTGTGCATTCATAGGCAGAGGTGTGGCGGAGTTAGCTTTCTGAGAGCTGATTGTTAAATTTTCAGTGGGAGAATTCATATCTCAGGAATTCTACAAATCAGAGTTTGATTTATTGTTTTATTGATTTCTAGGCTAATAACACAGATTAACCTTAAAAGTGTGTGTGTGTGTGTGTGTGTGTATGTGTAGTCTGCATACACAGACAAATATTTTCTTTTTCGGAGAGCCTGGTTGCTAAACACTTACCAGAATATTATGAGATTACTCTTATAGTCTATATTACTTCTATTTTATGCACTATTCCAGAATTCTAGCACAATGCTTTGCATGTAGTAGACTCTTAATAAATGTTTGTAAAATGTAATTAAATTCCATGTCATTATTACTTTTTAAAATAAAAATGTCACGTTTAAATAAAATTTCAGTTCTTATATGGGATTATTATTGTCCTCGAGAAATTTTTCTACTGTAATTTCGCTAACACACACATACACAAAATTCTACTTTTTATTTGCATAATTTGGTTTTCTCATCACTTTTTATCCTAATCTCCATCCTTTCAACTGCAAATTTATTCAGTTTGTTTCAGACCCTATCTCCAATTTACTAACATCACCTGACCTTTTCTCTGTATTGTTAAATAAGACTACATCCCCCACCAAGGTGTCATCTACCAAGACAATAAGCTTGTGATCTCTCCTTAGCCAAGACCCTCATGTATATATTTAACTCTGGACCTAAGGCTGCCTCCTGTAGACCCACCTTGTTATAAGTCTGTGGGTTAGCACTGATCAGTGATCACCACTCTATAGGTAAAACCTTCCAGCCAGTTACACAACCACCTATCATTGTGCAGAAAACAGTTACCAAGTTTATTGTTAATGAAATTGCAGAATCAAATAAATGAGAAATTCAACTTCAGTGGTATCTGTAATTTCCCCACAATTTACCAACTCCTTTACTATCACATTAATTAAAGGAAAGGATATTAGAAGGATAAAAATTCAAAAATCTTTTTTTCTCCCTACAGGACAATTTATTTTACCAGTTAAAAATTCTACTTCACATGTACTTTGATGCATTGAAGCTATTTTCTGGCTTTTTATAAAGGACTTTCTCTATCTGTGCTATTCACAATACATAAGGGAATATTTACACCTGTGTTCTGCATGCCAACCCATACTATATGTAGCTCCTAAGAATACAGAATAAAAAAGATAAATGAAAAACATATTAGCAATTCATCTAAAAGTGATGAATTGTCTTGATTGCAGGTGGTTTATTTTTATTTCTCTTTACCTAGTCTAAGCAGAAAGGGTGCGTCTAAGAGGGGAGGAGTTGAATGTAAAATACATAAACTATTTCTTGAGAACTTAGTGGGGAAAAGTATAATTAATAATAATGAGATAATGTTTGTAAAAGTGCTTAGCACACTGTCTGGCAAGTAGTAGGTATGATATAAAATAAATGCTTCCTTTTACCCTCTCTCCTTTATTCCCTCTCTCTCTCCCTCCCTCCCTCCATCCTTCCCTTCCTTCCTTCTTCACCTCTAATATCTATGTCATTCCTACAGGTCTCTATAGTAATATTAATAAGACTCACATAGAATGAAATATCTTACTATAATATCTGTATATCTCATACATTAATTTCCTCTAACAATTTATATTCATTTAATCATCTTTATCAGAGCATTACTGTTGTTCTATATAATATAACGGCTTAAAGATGAACACTATCAAGGTTGAACTATTTTGGCAGAAATTCTGATAGTTTCTGTTTTTCCAGAGTTGCTTGAGTATCTAACTCTCATTGAGAAGTTGAAAGGGATCTCATTTTGGGCATATTTTTACCCCTGGAGCTATAAAGGCCATACACATGGTTGCAGTGGTCAGTTCTTTATGCTAAATCTACCTGCTTATAGAAATGTGGTCTCCTCACAGCTCTGGTTTATAGTAAGTGCCCAATAAATGCTTAATGACTTGACAAAAATGTGACTTCTCTGAAGACAGGAACTATGTATTCTCAACATTGAGCACAGTGTCAGGCACATAAAAAGGACGAAATAAATGTTTGTTGATTGATTTATTGCTTATGTATGACTTTGAATCCTTCAAACAGTGGCCTTTCTTCCACACATTCCCTCACCTTTAGTTGCTAAGGTGAGTACAGAACATTAAAACAACTATCTTCAATTGACCTGAGTGAGTATTAATTCCTGACCATTTCACTTTCTCTTCCTTCCCAAATCTCAATCTCTCTGTGTGTCTCTCTGTCTCTGTCTCTCTCTCCTTTCCCTCTCTGTTTCTCTTAGTTTTTCTATCTCAGTGTCTCTCCATCTTTCTGTAAGTCTCTCTGTGTCTCTGTCTGTTTCTCTAGTTCTCTGTTTCTGTATCTTTTTTTCTGTCTCAGTCTCTCTCTATATAGTTTTTTCTCTTTCTTAATCTCCATCCTTGTCTCTGTCTCTTTGTGTCTTTTTCTTTCTCTTTCCCTTGTCTCTTTGTTCCATCTCCATTTTTCTATCTCTCACTTTCTTTCTTATCCTTTCTACCCTTATTTCCTGTTTTTCTGTCTCTGTATCCACCTCTCTCTTTTTTTTCTTTCTATCTCTGCTTCTCTTTCTGTCTCTCTCTCCTTTTCCTGTCTCAGTTCCTCTGTCTCTGTTTTTCAATTAGTCTCTCTGCCTTAGTTTCTCTATCTCTGTTTCTTTATCTGTCTCTATCTCTCTCTCCACATCTGTCTTTTTCTCTGTCTCTATCTCAATCTCTGTCTTTATCTTTTTTTCTGTCTCTTTGTCTCTCTGCCTCTCTTTTTGTCTTTCCTTTCCTCCTCCCCCTATTTTGAAGCCTCTCCCATCTGTTGGTCCTTTGTTTCTCTCTCCATTTCTACCTCTGTTTCCCTGTCTTTCTCTTTCTTTCCTCATCTGTTTAATTGGTCTTTGTTTCTCTATCTCTTTGTCTCTACCTCTCTCAGTGTCTCTGTCTCCTTCTCCCCACCCTCCTTCCCCCCACCCCTCCCTCTTGATCTTCTACTCCCTCTTGCTCCTTCCTTTCCTAGCCTGGTGTTTGTGGAAAAAAATCATGGATTAGGAGAAAGTGCTGCTAACCTTCACAGGGTTGTTATAGGATCAGATGAGATAATGTATGTGAAGCACTTTGAAAGCTTGAAAGCACTATGCAAATGTAAATTATTATCTCCCTCAGAGTATAGTCAAGCCTTTTGCTGGAAGTTGCAGGTTTCAAGAGCCCAAGGGCCTGAACTTCCACCTGGTCAACAAGAATCAGGAAGCCTAGCTTTGCACATGCCTTGTTCAAAACTGGTTTACATTGTTATTGCTTGTCCTTTGGGCTTGGACACCCTGCCATCATCTCAATCGCAGCACATCTAAAAGTGAACTAGTTATTTCTCTCCCATCCACATCCCTTCCAACTCTCAGTTTTGGTCTGTATTATTAGCATTCTGTGCTCATTAGATTTTAAATTTGAAGCTTTACTGTGGTTCTCTTTACTTCCCCTCCCCTTTTCAGATTCTTATTCACCCAAACTTAGTCTATAGCAATTGATTCTAAGAGGTCTCTGCTCTCTCCAATTTCTCCTCCTAATCCACCCTACACTTCTCTTTCATAATGTTACTCCCATATTCAAAATACACTAATGACTCTTCACAGGCTTTAGAATATATTATAAATGCCTCACTCTGAATTTCAATGTCTTGCTTAATCTAGTCTAATAATACAACAAGTATCACTATTCCCTAAGTAAACTGTTCATTCTGTCTAGCCACTGTCCTCACTCATCAGAAAATATGCTATCCACATGCCACCTGGAAGGGGGGGAAAGGGAGAAAATTTGGGACTCAAGGGATTGTAGAATTAAATGTTGTAAACTAAAAGTAAATAAATTTTTTTTAAAGAAAATATGCTATCCATAGCCTTGGTTCTTTCTCTCCCCACTGCCTAGGATATCTCATTCTTTGTTCTTCATTAAATAATAATCATAACAATAATAATTGTAATTATTATTATTACCATTCTAGTTGCTTGGGTTTGACTCCTTCAATTTTTTGGGCTCCCCATGGCAAAGGTTAGATCCAGTATGGTACTGAGAGTAACTTAGGAGTGGATTGAGAGGTAATAAAGAGACTGATATTCCTCTGACCTGCCTCACTCTTAAACAGCCCAGGAAAACACCACTTATTTAATGTACCCTCTCAACCAGACTCTTGGGAATGAGTTACCCACTGCCTCCCATGTTCCCTCACTCATCTACAAAAATCAAGCAACTCTATCTCTTCCCTGAAATTTCATTTTTGCCTCAGGAGTTCAAAATAAATAACCTAAAAAAATAATAATTAACATTATCATTATATCAGTTATATCATTAGTGTAACCAAAAGTTATTTAGCTCAGGATAGAGCCTATGAAATACCTAAGATCCAAGAATGAAATCAAATGGCCCACCACCAAAATGGTAATATTCATAACAATTCAGCTAACAATATGTTGACAAAGAAGTGTTGAACAAATGGAAAAGTCATTCATATGAATATATGTGGAAATGGAGGAATTTGTGATGCCAATTTAGTTCTTGCTTTAAAGGAAATTACATTATAATACCAGGGACAACACACAAATAGGTATAGAAAAGATACCTACAGAGTAAATAGAAGGTAACTTTAGAGAGGAAGGTTCTAGCAGCTGGAGGAACAGGAAAAAATCTCAAGTCAACAAGAAATTCAAGTCAACAATAATTCATTAAGCACTTGCTCTGTCCCAGGCACTGTGCTAAGCATTGGGAATAAAGCAACTGCTCCTGTTTCCATGGTATAGGACACCCAGAATTCAAAAGTGTGTGTGTGGGGGGGGCGGGGAATTGATATTCACTGACTCTGAACTTATTCAGCATCCCTCTCATACCTCCCATGTTACCAGCAGCAATGTTGTATTAGCAGACCAAAGGACACAACAGAGGTTTGCAACAAAATATACTCCTATATCTCAGTTTCCCCTTCCTTTTTCCAGTGCTATGGAGATCCCAAGTCTAGGCTGCAGAGGTTGTTTAGGCTTAGATATTTAGCTTGACCACACTCCTTCAGGAGCAAAAGCCTCACAGGGGCTGCAACCCAGAAGCACCAAAGCTGCAAAGTTCTGAACTTCCAGTGCTAGGCCAAAGAACTGAGAAACAAAGGGAAAAGGACAGGTTACCAGGAAAAGACACTGTGTGTGTGTGTGGGGAAACTGGGGGTGTGTGTGAGGGTGGGGAATGTAGCACTCCACTAAACCTAAGGGAAAGAGCACAGCATGCAGCGGGAGTCAATTCTGACCACCCAAAAGTCAATGAGACAGAAACCTAAACTGGTGGGCCATCAATTGCACAGTGTAGGAGGAAGCTGAGATCTATCCCCCAAAGAAACCATGATCAGAGGGGAGGGAGTCAGGAAGTAAGTAATAAGCAAAAGAAGGTGGGGGGGGGAGGAGGATAAGGAAACACTGAAGGTTCCAGATATTTCAGGAAAAAGAAATCTCAAAGACCTTGAACAGAAACAGATAAATCACCATTTATAACAGTTACAACAGAAGAAAATATGGCTTCCAGATCTAGTAAATTAGTTAATAAATCTATGGATGAGTACTGCAAAATAAAGAAAAAGGATCTAACACTTGATGAGACAGAGGACCCTGTGGAATTTGAAAAAAAAAAAACCAGAGCCACCACACACTCTTCCTAAGTCATTTTAAAGAGAACCAAGAATTTTGAAAGCAGAATTTATGTTTTGCACAATAAAGATAATGAACTGAATAAAAATGACAGAAATGAAAATAACTGGTATAGAGGAGGGGAAATTGTAGAGAAAGTGGAGAAGAGTCAAGAACAGAACCTAGAAAGGAATGAAGATGTGTCTGACCTGGGCCTCCTCCTTAAAATGAAAGTTCTTGAAGGAACCAGCTAATCAAAGGGAGAGGCTACAGGGCTCACTTACTTTCACTATGGAAGTCCAGGAGGTAAAAATATTTTAGGGCAAAGAAGTTTATGGGAGCATTGTAGAAAAAGACTAGGGGAATCAAAAATGCATGCTGGAGAGGAATCACCTACAGAATGTGGCCTTTGAGATGAGTCTTCTATGAAAGAAGCCAAGGATTCTAAGAGACTGAGGTGAGATGGGAAAGCATTCCAGGCATGGGGGACAGCCAGTACAAAGGCATGGAAAGGGAGTGCTGTAGATGAGGAAGAACAAATAAAGAAATTTGCCTGGAATGTAGAGTAGATGGAGAAGAATAAAGCTTAAGAAGAGACCAGTGTGTAGAAAGCTTTAAACCCCAAACAAAGGAAATGGTAGAAACTATGCAGTATACAACTACAAGTGGAAACACATTTAGCACTTATAGAATACCTTATACCTTATAGAATACTTATAGAATATAGTAAGATATTACCTGCTATTTTGAAGTATACATAAGAAGCCTGCTTATTTTCATGGTCTGACAGACAACAAATCCCAGTACTATAAATATAGATCTCAAAATATTCTGGCAAGCCTGAACCAAGAAACTGTGCTCGAAATGGACCATTATCACAAATTGAACTTTGGCCACCACCACATAGATATAATACTGACAGATAAAAACTTAAAAGCTCAGTTTTTAGTAGCTGTGACCAGAGCAGATGCTTATACTCTCTGAACTATATGTAATGAAAGGGTTTTGAAATATAGAGACAGAAGAAAAGATCATAATTATGGGGGAATACAATGAGGTATACATCTCTGCTCTTGTCCTGTCCACTACCATAGTTCCACTGAGAACTCTTGGATTGGGCTCGTTATTAGGATGAGCCTACATCCTTATGCTTCTACTCAAGTACATCAAGGATTTATTTTATCCACCTGTGCAATAATCTATAGAACAAGTATAAAAGAATAATAGCATTTATTTCAGGGATTTATTTTAGAACTTTTTCTTTTTTCTTTATTATTTTATGGATTTATTTTAGGACTATTTCTATCTGAATCCAATCAAAAAAGTTGAGAAGAATGAGATGGTAATAATAGCTAACCTTGTGTATATCATATGTATACTATTTCATTTCATGCTCACAACAACTCTGTGAGGTTAACTGTGCACATTAGGACTATGTGAGTTATGGAGAATTTGGAACTGAGAGACTTGTTGAGTTCACAGAACTAAGTAACAGACCCAGGATAGAATATAGGCAACACCACAGTTGCCTTCTAAAGACTACCTAAATATGTGCTATTTTTAGGGTCCATTCCAACTCCAATTTCCTCAAATAAAATATTTGCCCACCATCCTTGCATTTCCTGAACTCTAAGGCCTTGTCTTTAACCTCAAAATAGGCACCTAATTAAATTTACATATTCCATTGCATTATTTTCTAATTTATTTTTGTGTTTTCAAGTATGTGGTCTATTTCCATTGAAGTCCAAAATCCTTTTGTAGTAGTCTTAATCCTTAAGACTCTAGTCTTAAGATTGTACTAAGGAACATAACTTCTGACAGTTTATCTGGAGGAATTGGCCATTGGCCTAATGACAGCATATCTGTTTTCCATGACCCTTTATTTAGGGTTAGATAGAATTATCACAACATATTTGGCTATCAGTTGATTTTTTTTTCTTTCCCATAAAATCTATAAAACTGTCTAGTATGGTATGCAAAAAGGGGTAGCCGATTGTATTGTGAGCAGAGTACCTGTCAGTGATTAAATTGTATATTTACTAAATGAGTATGTAAAAAAATCTTAGTCTCTGACATAGGCACAGCCAAGAGACTAAGGACGAGTTCCAAAAGTATTGTAAAGGATGCATTTGTCACTAATCTTTTGCTATGGTAAACATCATCCTATACTTTTCATTTTGTATGTGCCCCAGACCTCAGGAAATCTTCCTCCACCATACAATGAACAAGAATGCCTGCAAGGAAACTTACATAGAATGGGAGAAGACAACACGTAAAAGAGAGCTGAAAAGAGAAGATGATGTAAAGCCAAGCACAAGCAGCTTTCCAAAGGACTGCTGCTGCTGTGAACAGCTTTAAAAGTTCTGATTACATAGTATAGTGAACTCTCTATGTATTCAGTAACAAATCAGAGCAAAACATTCACAGAAAAAGTACAGCATTCAGAATGTTATAACTTCACAACTAATCACTAAAATGGCCACATAGTTTTCACCAAAGTGGTCACATTGTTTTAAGCAAAAGATAACATTCATAAGCCTCCTTAATTGACACAAAGTATAAAGGTGAAAGTCCTCCACCCAAGGGTGCAATTAAGTTACAATATTATCGGTCACTACTAAGTACCCTCTTAAGGAGTAGTGGAAAGTATAAAGGTGATCCATGCCCCTCCCCCCCGCCCAGTTATAAGTAAGTTTCAGTCTCATATGTCAGCATTAAATACCCAAGGAGAGGTCTTTTCATCTTGACTGGAGGCAGGTTCTCATTTTCCATGGTTCCTCTTCCATGGTCCCAGCTCCTGCTCAAATCTAACTGCCACCTCAGTTCAAAGGCAGATAGCTCCCAGTTCCTTGTCCAGCTCTCCATGAAGTTCCTGTTCTGTACTGAAACTCACAGTGTCTGATTCACCTTAAGTCCTTCATAGTTTCTGCTCCTGGGAAGACAAAGCTTAAATAAGCCACAATAACATTCATTCACATTTCTGGCATGCTCATCAATTCACTTTTTGCCTGTGAAATCAACATAGCCCCAAACAGAAAGACAAAGTACTAGCACCACAGTCATGCTTCCTCAGTCTTCGCCAACTCTCAGAAGAAGCTGGTAGCTCCTCAGCCTGGTTCTCAGAAGCTCTCAGCAGAAGTTCCTAGAAGACAAGACTTGGCAGAAGTTCCCAGAAGAAAAGTCTCAGCAGAAGCTCCAGCTGGCTCTCAGAAGAAACTCCACCACCAAAAGCTCTGTTTTCAAAATCAAAATCACTTTTTCCAGCCTGGGCCTTCCTTCCTCAGCCTCCAAGAAGTTCTGACTCTGCAGCTTCTGCTTTTCCTTATATATGGTATTAGCTGCTCCCTGTTTCAGTCCCTTCCTGTTACATCAGGAAGTCCATCCCACTGTGGGATTCACAGGTTTTGGTACCTGTTAGCTTGCCACTACAAACGGATCTTCAAATTCCATTACTATTAAAGAGGAGAAGGGGAAAGGTAGAAGAGATAAAGGCCCACATGGGGTGGGGTGTGGTGGAGATTGTAGAGAAAGTTCAGGAGATTCAGTAGTACTATTTGGAGAGGAATGAAGATATGCTTGGCCTAGACCTCATCCTTAAAATGAAGATCGTGGAAGGGACCAGATAATCACAGGGGAGGCTGCAGGACTCTAGTATTTCCAATATTCCAAGTCCATGTATCAGATAAGCTTCTAGGGTAGAGATTTATAGGATCATTATAGAAAAAGACTAGGAGAGTCAAGAATGCAGCCTGGAGAGGATTCTCCTTCATATGTGCCCTTCAAGCTGAGTCTTGAAGGCAGCTAGAGATTCTAAGAGTAATTAATATGACACAGGGACATAAAATTGACTCAAAGCGAAAACCACTCAGCAACACCCTACTTCTCAGAATTGCATTGTTGTACCACTAAGAGATTTCACCTCCTGTTCTTCCCCCAAGTCAATACAATTAATTCTGAGAATATCAGAGAAGGGTCAATTTATGAATACCAGTCCATAAGTTCTGTGTCATTTTGATTATATCTCTTGCTTTTAGGAAGCCTCAAAAAGAGAGAGAAGTTTATGCCTTCATGAAAGTTATTGGCAGCATCTGCTTTCTCTATGATTTAATAGCTCAGTTCTTCTCCTTCACAAACTGTGGGATGGTGCACATCTTTTTAAGGGACCACATCTATTTTTTTATACTCCTAATATGACCTAGCAACATGATAAATATGTACAGACATCTCATTTCTACCATGTCTACTTCTTATTTGAGATGGCTAGGTCTATAAGAGGGAATCAATAAATATTTCTGAAATTAATGGAATTAATTTTATAATCCAGGAGCCATATTTTCCTGCTGCCGCCAGGCACTTTATTAGGTGTAGGTGATACAAAAATGAAAATGAAACATTTCTTCTTTCAACAAGATTACATTCTATTGAGGATATATACATATGTAAATATGTACAGAATAAATACATAATACACATGTTACTTTAAGGAAAGAGAGCACAAGTAGTTGGAGGCACTAGGAAAGCCTCTTCATGAAGGAGCTATTTGAGCTGAATGAATGAAGAGAAGGACTCTATGAAGAGGAAGTGAGGAATTGACTCTCCTCATTCTAGAAATGGTGGGAGCTTGTGCAAAGTCAGGGAGATGGGAAATGAAATAGCTTGTTTGAAAAACAGAAAGAAGGCCAGTTTGTTAGACCATAGAATACAAGAATGAGAGTAATGAATAATAAACCTGAAAAGCTAATTGGAACCTGGTTATGGAGAGCTTTAAAATCCAAACAGAAGAGTTTATATTTTATTCTAGAGGCTCATTATGTAAGGAAGAGACATGATTAGGCCTATGTACCAGGAAAAAATATATACATACACACACGTACACACATATATGTTTGTATTTAAATGAATATATCATTTATATATAAAATTAACATTTAAATAATTTATATACAACAAATTAATTATATGTATGTGAATATGTATGTATATACATATGTATGTCTATGCATATGTGTGTATATAAATATATGTGTACATCTATATATGCATAGACATATACATAAAGAGGTTCTATGGAAGTAAAAATGACAAGATTTGGTAATTTGTTGGGTATATAGGGTAAGAGGCATGAGGACTCCAGTATAATGTTGAGAACCTGGGCAGCTATAAGGATGATGGTACCCTTAAAAAGATGAGGGACTTTGGAAGAGATGTGGGTTTGGTGGAGCATGATGAGTTTGGTTTTGGCAATGAGTTTGAGATGTCTATGGAATGCTTAGTTTGAACATTTGATGCAGTTGATTATATGAGACTGTAGCTTAGTAGAGATACTGTGGTGTGATGTATAGATCTGTGAATCATCTTCATAGAGACTATTATTAAACCTACTGGAGCCAATGAGGTCACCACATCTAGCCCTGTCCAACAATATCTGTCACTGAAGCAAATGTGCCATCTACTATACCTCCCTACCACCTGGGTCAGTAAATATCACTGCCTGTATCATGTCCCTTCCCAGACATCTGACTCTAACTTAATTTAGCTTGGTAGGAATAGCAAGTAGGTAAATAAGAAGAGGAACCATAAACCAGGATTAAATCTCTATCCTTTCAGGTCACCACTCTTTCAAGGCCTCATTCCTCCAAAAGCCCATGTTCCCAAAGTCCTGTTGCATAGCTTCACATAATGAATGTTTTCCTAATGTTCCCCAAGGAGGTACTCTAGACTTAGGCAGAATGGAGAGCTAGATCTGTCTAGTAAATAGAAGTGACTTTGCTTTGACAACATAGCCAAAAATGAGAATTTGACTTTTCAAATGTGATTAATACAGGTAATTATGATTTTCTCTTTAAAACCCCCTAAATTAAGGCAGGGCAGATTGGGGGAGGGGATAGTTAGAAGCAAACACTTTTGAAAAGGGACAGGGTCAAAGGAGAAATTAGAATAAGTGGGGGGTGGGATAGGATGGAGGGAAATATACTTAGTCTTTCACATTATAATTACTATGGAAATGTTTTGCATAACTACACATTTATAACCTATATTGGATTTCTTGTCTTCCCAGTGGGGGTGGGTGAGGAGGGGAGAAGGGAGAGAATCTAAAACTCAAAGTTTTAAAAATAAATGTTTAAAAAAATTGTTTTTACATGCAACTGGGAAATAAAATATATAGGCAATATGGTATAGAAATCCTCTTACCCTACAAGAAAGTAAAGGGGAGGGGCAAGAAGGGATATAAGAGAGGGAAGATTGGGGGGAAGGGTATTTAGTATGCTTGCCATCTTGGGGTGGGGATAGGGGAGAGATGGAGAGAAAATTTAGAACTCAAAATCTTTTGGAAATGAATGTTGAAAACTTAAAATAAATTTTAAAAGCCCTAAATTATTTTTTCTCATTTTTGTGAAACTACAAAATTAATCCTTTCAAATTATTCATAGCACTCATTCAACCAGTTGGACAAATCCTGGCTTTTTCCACCTAGTCTAGTTTCTATCCCTCCCATTTCTTGGGATGTCTCAGGAAAATGAAAACAACAACAATGACCACCTCTCAGGACCAAAATTGAAAAAGAAAGCAATATGATATAGAAAATTCTGGTCTGGATAACATTTCTGTTCTAGTATAGGAAAATTCTCTTTTGAATGGCCATTGCCGAGCAAAAAATTTACAACAATGTGTCACTGTCAAATTCACGGTTGGGCCAAAGTAAGAGAAAGCTTAGATAAAATTCACTTACGAGGAAAAAAAAAAAAACTAAGGGAAATGCAGTGGATTTGGACGGCCCAATTTATGTTACTGACCAGTGGCAAAGCAGATGTTGCTGAGGTTTGCAGGAGAGCCCAGGGTGCCAGATCAGTAGCTGAGCTTCCCTGGTCTCTGTCCTGATTTTTCTTGCTGCAGGGAGCATATTGATAGTTCCAGAAGTCAGACAAGAATAAGGAGGGTTTTGTTCACATCCAGCTGGGCACTGTAGAAGTATATTACTGGAATTGATACCACAGCATCGTCCCAATTCCCAACTCCCTCTCTCCCTCATTCCAAGTAAAAATGAACCATGGCTTCTAGTTTATCCATGCATGATCCTAATTGAAGGGGATTGAAGAGCTTTCCTCCATTTTTGTATGCAAGCTTTACTTTTAAAGTTCTAAGTAATATTGAAGTTGGATTCCTAAGATATAGACCTAATCATTTTTAATGTTTAAGAGAATGACTTAAAATAGAAAGAATAGAAGGTGGAAAGAAAGAAAAAAAGAAAGAGGAAAGAGTGAGAGAAGGAGGGAAAGAGGAAGGGAAGGAAAAAGGAAAGGAGAGAGGGAGGGAGTAAGGAAAGAAGGAAGAAAAAGAAGGAAAAGAAAAAGAAATGAAGGAAGGAAGGAGAGAGAAGAAAAAGAGAGAAAGGTAAAGAGGGAGAAAGAAAAGGAAAGAGAGACAGCAAGACAGAGTCCAAGACAGAAAGAGAATGATGAGAGTGAAAGATTTGAAGGAAAGGAGGAAGGGAAAAACGAAGGAAAGGAAAAAAAACAATTTAGCAAAACTGACAAATAGAAATTGGATTTAGTTATAAAAATATTAATAGCTAACATTTATATAACAAATCACATAAGGTTTACAAATGACTTTATAATTATCTTACTTTATCCACATAACAACCCTGTGAGGTAAGTGCTATTATTATTCCCATTTTATAAATGAGGAAACTGAAGTGAACAGATTAAATGACTAGCCCAGCATCTCACAACTAGCAATTGACACCAGTTTTGCATTCAGATCTTCCTGACTCCAAACCCCATGCTCTATCCACTGGGCAACCTCACTGCCTGTGCAATACATATTATCCTTCAAATTACAGTACCCAGCCTTTGCAAAGAAGGGAGAGAGAGGGATACTCTCAACTTTTCTTGAAACCAAGATTGGTCACTATAAATATACAGCATGTAGTCTCACTTTATCATTCTTCTTTCTGTTTTCATTTCTTGCTTTTCATTTGTTTGTTTTCCTGGTTCTGCTTACTTTCATTCTCTTATCAGTTCATGTAATTTCCCCTATTTCTTTGAAATTTCCATATGCTTTATTTTGTGACAGTGCGATAATGTTCCATTATAGTTATGCCCAACCATTTATTTAGTATTAGTGTACCATTGATAGAAAAGAGACATTTATTCAATGCATTCTACAAAATTGCTACACATTCAACAAGTTCTTAAAAAAACCACAACCCTATTATGGAAGTAAAAACAAAATTATAATGTAGTGTGGTGAAGATGGATATTGTCCCTAATGACCAGTTATTTATGAATTGACTCAAGTTCTTTTTAGAATTGTCTCTGTCTATTAAAAATATCAAATTAACAAATGAATGGAAATATTTCTTACTCAAGATGAAACATTATACTCTTGAGGGAGCTCTAAACCCCACTTTCTTTAGCACAATGTAAAGATTGTGTGGTAGAAATGTTGATTTTATTTTAAACTCACAACATCCATTTTAGCTCAATACCTTTAACAGAGACTACCAGGGATGCACTGGGAATTAAACACTTAGCAGGGCTGGCCTTAGTGCTTCTAATGCCCCCAAGCAAACAAACAAGAATAAGATTATAGTGGCCCATATGGAATCAGACACGAGAGAGAATAGGTTTGTTTTCTTTTTTTTTCCTCAGGAGCTTTCTTGAAGAAAAACAACAACTTTAAGATTGCCTGTGAAAGGGGAGGGGGAGGGGGAAGACTGGCATAGAGCACTGTGAAAGTCATTTGACACCTGCTCCAAGTTCCCGTGATTTTGAGATCTTTTCTGAGCTTTGGCTCCTGCAGATACAGTACCTGTGCTTCTGTTTTCTTATAGACATGAGTAACTGTCTTGCTTATTGAACTCAGGAAGCTGGAGGCACCTTAAGCTAGCTACTGGATGAATAAACACATAAGCAATGCCAAGGGCTGCTTTCAATTTAAGCCTGAAGTTTGAAATTTTAAGAGGATAAATGAGTAGCACTACCTGTTTACTTTAGTATTTACAATAGATGAGCCCATGGCCCTCTTGCACCTGCGAATACTTGCTTCTTCCACTGAGGCGACCCATGCAGCTGCTTATTTCAATTAAACCTCGGGCCAATCTTGGCATTTACCCATTTAAACAATGCCACACAGACAAGTGGTTGCCTGCATTCACTCTGGCATACTTCCAAGTCACACACAGAATTGACTTATTTCACTATCTGGTCTCCCTCAATAGAATCATGAAGACCCTTCCTGTATTGACCATTTAATTTCCTATATAAAACAAAGGAAAATCTTATTTTACTTGGTAGTTCTTGGTGTCTTTCTAAATTTAAGTCAAAATTTCTTAATCTGTTTTAAACGAATTTCAAATTGCACTTGTTTTGTGGTTCATATTGGGAGGAGGAAAGGCAAGAAGGAGTGAAGGAAGGAAATGAGGGAAGGGGGGGAAGAAAGAGGAAAAGAGGAGAAAAAGGAGGGAAAAAGAGGGAGAAAGGAAGGAATGAAAAAAGAGAGAACAAAAGTAAAAATATTTACAAATAATACTTAAAAATTGGGTTCTTAAAAATGTTTTTGAACAGGAAGTAATTTATACATTTTCCTTTTGTTTTGTGGTTACAATGTGGTACAGAAGGTACTTGGCAATCTCCAGTTGTGTTGATCTATAATTCACCACTGAAACTAGATGGCTCAAGAGAAAAAAGTGAGTCTGGTGACTTTGTACAGCCCTCCTTCACTTGAATCCAATTTACTTGCATGTCATGGTCTTACCTCCCTGAAGTCATGGTCCTCTTTCAGGATGAAGGATAAACAATAACCTCTAAGAGTAGAAAAGGAGCTGCCCCACTGGGGACCCAATAGTAACTGGCCAGTTGAGCAACACAGCTTCCCTTTCTTACTCCCTTCTTTGTTCGTTCGTTCGTTCGTTCGTTCGTTCGTTCGTTCGTTCGTTCCTTCCTTCCTTCCTTCCTTCCTTCCTTCCTTCCTTCCTTTTTCTCTGTCCAAATAAAGAGAATATTGGACACCTGCAGGTGCTCTGCCCAAAGGGAATGTAAATTTTGATCTCTGAAACCATTTTTTTCTTTTTTCCTCTACTTAAAATTAATTTTTTTTCAAATTACATGTAAAGACAGTTTTCAACATTCACTTTTATAAGACTTTGAATTTCAAATTTTTTTTCACTGCTATTCAAGAGAGTATGATATAGGTTATACATGTACAATCACATTAAACATATTTCCACATTACTGATGTTATGAAAGAAGAATCAGAACAGAAGAGGAAAAACACAAGAAAGAAAAAAACAAGCAAACAAAAAAAGAAAATAGTGTATTTGATCTTCATTCAGACTTTGTAATTCTTTCTCTGGATGAAGATAGCATTTTCCTTTGTAAGTTCTTTGTACTTGTCTTGGATCATTGTATTGCTTAGAAGAGTTAAGTCTGCCAAGTTAAGTGCCAAGGTTGGTCACTGCACAATGTTGCTGCTACTGTGCACAATGTTTTCCTGGTTCTGTTCACTTCACTCAGCATTAGTTTATGAAAGTCTTTCAAGATTTTTCTGAAATCTGCCTGATCATCATTTCTTATAGAACAATAGTATTCCACTACATTCATCTACTACAACTTGTTCGGTCACTGCCCAATTGATAGGCATACCCTCAGTTTCCAGTTTTTGCCACCACAAAAAGAGCTGCTATAAATATTGTTGTACATGTGAGTATTTCTCCATTTTTTAGGATCTCTTTAGGATACATATCTAGTAGTGATATTGATGGAAAAAGGGTATGTGCAGTTTTATAACCCTATGGGCATTGTTCCGAATTGTTCTCCAGAATGGTTGGATCAGTTCAAAATTCCACTAGCTATGTATTAGTTTTCAATTTTCCCACATCTTCTCCAACATTTATCATTTTCCTTTTTTTCTGTCAAATTAGCCAGTCTGATAGGTGTGAGGTGGTACCTCAGAGCAATTTTAATTTGCATTTCTCTAAACAATAGTGATTTACAGCATTTTTTCATACAACTATAGATAACTTTAATTTCTTCATTTGAAAACTGCCTATTCATATTCTTTGACCATTTGTCAGTTAGGGAATGACTCTTATTCTCATAAATTTGACTCAGTTCTCTATATATTTTAGAAATGAGACTTTTATCAGTGATGCTGCCAATTAAAATTGTTTCTCAGTTTCCTGCTTTTCTTCTTATCTTGGTTGCATCATCGTTGTGAAAAATTTTTAATTTAATGTTATCAAAATTATCCATTTTGCATTTTATAATGTTCCGTATCTCATTTGTTCAGAAATTCTTCTATTCTCCATAGATCTGACAAGTAAATTATTCCTTCCTCTCCTAATTTGCTTATGGTAACACCCTTTATGTCTAAATCATGTACCCATTTTAACCTTATCTTGGTATAATGGTGTAAGATATTTGTCAATGTCTAGTTTTTGCCATACTATTTTCCAGTTTTCCCAGCAGTTTTTGTCAAATAATGACTTCTTATCCCTGAAGCGAGAGTATTTGGCTTTATCAAATAGACTACTCTAGTCATTGACTACCTAACCTATTCCACTGATTTCACCACTGTATTTCTTAGCCAGTACCAAATAGTTTTGATGATTGCTGCTTTATACAGTTTTAGATCTGGTACAGCTAGGTCACCTTCCCTTGCATTTCTTTCCATTAATTTCCTTGATTTTCTGAACTTTGTTCTTCCAGATGAATTTTGTAATTATTTTTTCTAGCTCTAGTAAATAATTTTTTGATTGTTTGATTGGTATGGTGTTCTGATGGCTTGTTCAATTTCTTTTTTCCAAAATGGGGTTAAGTATATTATTTCCTATTTTGTTAATCTGGGCAATTTAAATTTTTTGTAAGTATTAATCAAAGCACTTAGATTGTCAGATTTACTGACATAAAGTTGGGCAAAATAGCTCCTATTTATTGTTTTAACTTCATCTTCATTGGGGTGAATTCACCCTTTTCATTTTTCATATGTATAATTTGGAAACCATTTTTTCTTAAGGACTAGACTTAACTGGAAACACTATTGCTCTCATTGATTGGCCAGCAATAGGTCCCAGGTCCTACTTGGCCAAAATTTACTCCCAGTAAAAGTAAATAGCAATCGGTTTTTGTTTTGTTTTGTCTTTGGTCAGAAACCCTGAGGGTTTTTCCCTCTCAGATTGATTTTTTGTTTTGACCAGGTAAAGAGGCCATTCTCTGTCTCATTTCTTATTTAGCCCTAATCACTGAATGAACTTTGCCTCAGTCAAACTGAAACCTGTTAAAGACCTTAGCTTAAAAAGGCCAAGGTTTCCCATTGCATCCTCGGACATCTCCAGTTGTTCAGATCTATATCTCACCACTGGACCCAGATGGCTCCTGAGGAGAAAGTAAATCTCATGACTTTACACAACCTTCCCTCACTAAAATTCAACTCACTTGTATATCATGGCATCATGTCCCTGATGTCATGGTCCTCTTTGAGAATGAAGGACAATGGACAGCAACACCAAAGTACAAAAGGTATCACAACTTTCCCCTCTCTTCTTTCTACTACTGTGTGTGCATGTGTGTTAACGAGAATCTTGGTTTGCATATATGAAAATACATTTTGATTAAAGATTAAATCACATGCCCCAATTTATTTACTGGAAAAGGTTCACAAAAAAGTCACCTCTTTAAAAAAACACACTGCAAGATTTTGTTTGGAGACATAAATTTTTTATGCTTTTATAGAAAACTTTGACATTTCTTTTCATTATCATAGGATGGTGGAGTTAGAAGTGATCCTAATCCAATTCTTTCCTGAAGTTTAGCATCTCTTTATGAAATCCAAAGTCAAACAATTGCTTAAATGCATCCAGGGATGAGCAACTTTTGAGACAACTTATTGAAAATCTTATTAGAAATGTTAGCAGTAGCAATAAGAGAAGAAAAAGAAATTGAAGGAATCAAATTAGGCAAAGCTGAGATAGCCATCACTCTTTGCAGATGATATGCTGATATACTTAGAGAATCCTAGAGAATCAAGTAAAAAACTACTTGAGATAATAAACAAATTTGGCAAAGTTACAGGATATAAAATAAACCCATATAAGTCCTCGGCATTCCTATATACCTCTAATGAAATCCAACAGCAAGAGATAGAAAGAGAAATCCCATTTAAAGTTACTGTAGACATTTTAAAATATTTGGGAATCTACCTGCCAAAACAAATGCAGGACTTATATGAACACAATTACAAAACACTTTTCACACAAATAAAGTCAGATTTAACTAATTGGAAAAACATTAATTTCTCCTGTCTGGGCCAAGGTAATATAATAAAAATGACAATTTTACCTAAATTAAATTACATATTTAGTGCCATACCAATCAATCTACCAAAAAATTACTTTGTAGAGCTAGAAAAAATAGTAGCAAAATTAATTTGGAAGAACAAAAGGTTCAGAATATCAAGGCAATTAATGAAAAGAAATGCTAAGGAAGGTGGCCTAGCCATACCAGATTTTAATCTGTATTATAAAGCAGCAGTCCTCAAAACTACTTGATACTGGCTGAGGAATAGAGTAGTGGACCAATGGAATAGTTTGGGTACACAAGACTCAGCAGCCAATCACTACAGTAATCTACTGTTTGATAAACCCAAAGACCCCATTTTTGGGGTTAAGAATGCACTCTTTGACAAAAACTGCTGGGAAAACTGGAACATAATATGGCAGAAATTGGGCATAGACCAATATCTAACATCGCACACCAAAATAAAGTTGAAATGGGTGCATGATCTAAGTATAAAGGTTGATACTGTAAGCAATCTGGAAGAGCAAGGAATAGTTTACCTGTCATATCTAAGGAGAGGGAAAGAATTCATGATGAAACAAGAGTTAGAGAGCATTGTAAAATGCAAAATGGATAATTTTGATTACATTAAATTGAAAAGCTTCTGTATGCAGAAAGCCAATGTTACCAAGATTAAGAGGGAAGTGAAAAATTGGGAAAGAATTTTTACAACTAATGTCCCTGATAAAGGCCTCATTTCTAAAATACACAAAGAATTGAGCCAAAACTATAAGAATACAATCCATTTGGGGGCAGCTAGGTGGTGCAGTGAATAGAATACTGGCCTTGGAGTCAGGAGGACCTGAGTTCAAATCCAGACTCAGACACTTAACACAAAAACTAGCCATGTGACCTTGGGCAAGTCACTTAACCCCAATTGCCCTCCAAAAAGCAAATAAAAAAAAATACAAGCCACTCCCCAGTTGATAAATAGTTAAAGGGTATGAACAGGCAGTTCTGAGAAGATGAAATTAAAGATATCTATAAGCACATGAAAAATTGTTTTAAATTACTAGTGATTAGAGAAGTGCAAATCACAACAACTCTGAGGTACCACATTTCACCGGCCAGACTGGTTAAGATCACAAAACAGAAAACTGATAAGTGCTGGAGAGGATGTGGAAAAATTGGAACACTGATGCCTTGTTGGTGGAGTTGTGAACTGATCCAGCCATTCTGGAGCACAACCTGGAACTATGCCCAAAGGGCTATAAATAAGTGCATACCCTTTGACCCAGCAATATTACTTCTAGTGTTATATTTCAAAGATATCAGAGAAGTTCAAGGAGGATCCGTATGTACAAAAATATTTATAGTGGCTCTTTTTTGTGGTGGCAAAGAATTGGAAATCAAGGACAAGTCCTTCAATTGGGGAATGGCTGAACAAGTTGTGGTATATGAATGTAATGGGATACTACTGTGCTATAAGAAATGAGGAGCAGACAGACTTCATAATAATCTGGAGAGATTTATATAAACTGATGTTGACGAGAAGAGCAGAACCAGGAGAAATCTGTACACAATCACAGGCACATTGTATATGTGACAACTAACTTCAATAGACTGGGCTCCTCTCAGCAATGTAAGGTTATAAAACAACTCCAAAAGACTCATGATTGAAAGAGATATCCACATATAGAGAAAGAGATGCGGAGTCTGAATTCAGATGGAAACAAACTACTTGCTGTGGTTTTTTTGTTTTGTTTTGATCATTCCATCGGTTATAATCCTTCTTTACAAACTGACTAATGATCAATGTAAAGATACTTGTAGATCCTGTAATTGAGTGCATGCAGCCATGATGGGGGGGGAGGAGAGTGAGGGGGAGAAAATTTGAAACTCAAGGGACTATGTAACTGAATGTTGTAAATTAAAAATAAATAAACAAACCAATTTAATTTAAAAAAAGAAAGTCTTATTAGACAACTCATTATTATTGTTGTTGTCATTGTTCCATCTTTTAAGTGCTTCCTGATCTTGAGCAAAAATCTCCCTCCCTGTATCTTCTACCTATTGGTCCTTGATCTACCCTCTTAAAGACCATACCTCACTCCACCTCACAAATCTTTTCTTTTGGTTGTCCTTAGTTCCTTCAACCAATCCAATATGGTTTCAAGTCCCCTTACCATTTTAGTACACTATTTCTAGCTTATCAAAGCCCATTCTAATATGTGGCTCCAAAAAGTGAACAATTATGTATTAACTTCAAATATGTTCAGATTGGCATGATAATTGGAATTTTTCTTTGTAATGGACTTAAAGACCTTACCTTTAATAATAGTAGGGTTCCATTCTTTATTATAATGGTATAGTAGATTTTAGAGGAAGAATATTTAGGACTTGAGATAATCCATCCTCCTCATAGGTACACATTAAATTACTTGACAAAAGTCATAGCTAATCAATGGACAGAACCAGTAGTAGGATTCAAGATACCCACTCTAGTGATCTTTCCAGTACCTCAAGCTGTCTACACAGTGAAGGCAAGCCTGAATACTTTTTTCATTCATAAATATTAAATATAAACATAAAGTATTTGAATCCATTACTATCATTCTATTATTAGATAATACATAGCCTGCCCTTCTCCTGGACAGTTTAGAATTGTATTTTTCTGTTTGACAGGACTAATGATGCAGAACACAGGACATGGTTTGTGTTTGTCTTGAGTAACATACACACGAAGGCATGGGTATCACCTATATAAGCTGGCTATATCAGAGGATGGTTTCTTTCCTACCTGCCAGCAGATAGTTCTGCACACAATCTTGTCCTCTAAATGATGGATTTGTGTTTTGTAAGAGGACAGCCCTGTACAAGTCAAATCTGGACATATTTGATCTGACAAAATACCTGTAGTTATTACTTTTTCAGGGACCATATTCTATAGCGGGTGTCTGCAACAATTAGCAGAAATAAGAATGTCAATAATAGGTAAAGTGGAGAGTGCAAGAAAACAACATAGTTTGAAATTTTAGAAAGGAAATAATCAAGGAATCTCATACTTGAGATCTGTAGACATTTTTTGACCAGAATTATTAAAATGTTTATTTGGAGGAATTGAATCAATTATAACATCCCCAGGAAAATCTTTGTAAGAGCAATTATCACAAATGTAATAGAAAAAAACATACATTTTTTGAAATGTAAAGTGTAAAAAAAATCAACAAACCACACTCTACATAATTCATTAAGGATTCAAAAGAAGTAAAGGAAAAAGACCAGTTCTCTGAAAGCACAGAGAATCTGATGTAACAAAAAGAATTAACTTATTCAATTTCCACAAAGTTGGGCAAGTCATTTCATCTCTAAGGCTTCAGTTCCCTTCTCTGTAAATGAGAGCATCACACCGTCTGACTTCTAAGGTCCCTTGTAGCTCTAACATAAGATTGTATAAAAAGGTTATGAAGACTGCCTTAGAATAGAAAGGGAAACATCATCACCATTAACATCGTAGCTATTATTTATATAGTACTTTAAGGTTTCTTAAACACTTTAACTAATAATCAATCAATAAAAATTTATTGACTTACAATGTACCAGGCACTGTGCTAAGCTTAACAAATATCTCATTTTAGCCTAATGACAACCCTGGGACATAAGTGCTTTTATTATCTCTATAATACCCCTTATACATGAGGAAACTGAGGCAGAGAGAGGTTATATGACTTGTCCATGGTTATATAGCTGGTAAATGTATACAGTCAATTTTGAACTTAGATTTTCCTGATTCCAGGTCTCCATTTTATCCACTATGTCTCCTAGCTGCCTATAAGCAACTCCATATTTCCTACTGCCTGCAAACACTTGAAAATTGAATGGGGGTAAGTCTTTTATTAATATGTGAATAATATTTACTTAGGTACAGGAATCCTAATCATTTTGGCATCATTGTAGAGTAGTTTGAAAACACAGATACTACTGTAGATTTAATTTGAAGAGCACAATTTAGAAGCATTGGTTTCTCTAAAAATGTCATGAATTCACAACTATATGACTCAATCTCATTTCTCATGCTTCTAAAATCGGTTAAATTATGTGGATCTAATGCATTCTTATACAGAATTCTGAGCAATGACTGCATAGAGAGGAACTGGGTTCAGATCTCTTCACTGACACTGACCTTGGGCAAGTTACTCCCTCGATGAAAATTTCCTCCTGTCCAATTCTTTTCATGCAGTTTTCTCCATTTCTATTAATCATATATACATAGTAAGTCACAATAAAAGAAAAAATCCTTTACATTAACCTTTACAAGTAGTATTACACAAATAAGTACTAAGATTTAAATTTCCTACTGTATTTTTATCTATGCATCTTCCACTGGATTATGCAGCTCCTTTTCTACAAAAAAGTAAAATAATGACAATAAATGTGCTCAATTACTAACCCAGCATGAATTGACACTAGGCCTAGGAATATGGATGCAGAGTTACTGAAACAGCTATATAAAATTGAGAGAAATAAAACATGACTTTTTAAATAATAGAACATCAGTGTTGGAAGAAAGCTCAGAGGCTACCTAATCCAACTGATATCTGAAAAGTAATTTCCTCTATAACATCTAGCCTTTATTTAAGGACCTCTAATAAGGGGAGACCCAATATTTCCTAAGGCTTCTCATTATAACTTTCAAAAGCTGTAGTTTTCTGAAAGTTTTTCATTATACTAAACCTGCATTTTCTTTTTAGTAATATTTACCAGTACTCTTATTTCTGACCTCTGCAGCCAAACAGAACCCTCTCCTATCCAATAGCTCTTCAAATACTTCAACATAGCTATCACATGGTGCTAAGTCTTCTCCAGGTTAATCTTTTCCAGGCTAAATGTTCCCAGTTTCTTCAATTAACCTCGTATGATCCTCGTATGACAGGAACTTGAAGATATGTCATTTTCATGGCCCTACTCTGGACACTTTCCAGGTTATCATTGTTCCTAAATGGGGTCCCAAAACTGAAATAAATAGGCTAAATATGGTCTGATTGGGGCAGAATATAGTGGTATTATCACCTGGTATTCTTGGAATGTACTCATCTATTAACACTGCCTGGATATAATGGTTTTCTTGGAAGCTTTATCAGTGTTTGAATATATTGAATTTTCAATTCACCAAAATTATTTTCAGATGAATTTGGGTCTTGCTGCTTCTCTTCTATCTTATACTTTTGAAGTTGATATTGTTTAATCCAAGTTCAAAATTCACATTTATCCACAATTAAATTAATTTTAATATGACTTCATTTATTGTTGTAGGTTGTCAAAATGTTTTTAAAGTCTAATTTTTCCATACAATGTGCTAGCATTCCCCAAAATTCTGTGCCATTAAAATTTGATGACATTTTTAGAGGTATACGTATTTATATATAAATATTAAATACATGTAAGTTACCATCCCTATAATACGCTTTCACATGGAACAGTTTAATGCTGAAAGGGGAAGAAAAATAATTTCTTTTTTTGCATGTAAAAACAATATTTATTTTTAAAATTTTGAGTTCCAAATTCTTTCCCTTCCTTCCTCCCCATTCCCCTCATTGAAAAGGCAAGCAATTTGATACAGGCTATACATGTATAATCATGAAAAATATATTTCCAAATTATCATGCTGTAAAAGAAAACACAAAGAAAAAATTAAAGAAAAAATAAAGTTTCAAAATTATCCTTCAATCTGTATTCAGACACCATCAGTTCTTTTTCTGGGGATACATATTTTTCATCATAAGTCCTTCAGAGTTGTCTTGGATCAGTTTCCTGCCGACGTTAGCTAAGTCATTCATAGATTATCATCTTACAATATTACTATTACTCTGTTCACAGTACATTTCACTTTGCTCATCTCATGTAAGTCTTTCCAGGTTTTTCTGAGAGCTTTTTGCTCATCATTTCTTATAGAGCAATAGTGTTCCATAACAATCACATAGCACAATTTATTTAGCCATTCGCTAATTGATGGATATCTCCTTAATTTCCAATTCTTTGCCACCAGAAAAATGCTGCTATAAGTATTTTTGTGCATATAGGCCCTTTTTCTTTTTTTAAAAAATCTCTTGGGATATAGACCTAGTAGTATTTGTGTGGTTTGTTCTTCATCTACTGCCTCTTATAGAATAACAGTTTGTTGTTTACTCTTGAAGAGGACAGCAATGGACATGGACAATGATGGCATTTCTTGCAGTTGAATTGGATTTAAGTGAAGGATGGCTGGGCAAAGTCATGATACCCACTTTCTCCTCAGGAGCCATCAGGGTACAGTAGTGTAATATAGGTCAGGATGACTGGAAATGGCCCAGGATACAGTGGGAGAACTTAGTAGTGATACTGCTAGGTCAGAGGGTATACATGGTTTTATAGCTCTTTAGGTATAGTTCCAAATTGCTCTAAAGAATGGTTAAATCAATTCACAGCTCCATTGTTTCTTTCTGACTGTTTGCAATACTCTCTCCTTAAATTGGGAGCTCTGAAATATTCCTGGGAATTTTCATTTTGGGATTTCTTTCAGGATGTGATTGGTAGATTCTTTCTTTCTTTCTTTTTTTTTTTTTTTTAAAGCAATCGGGGTTAAGTAACTTGCTCAAGGTTACACGGCCAGTTATTTCTGGGTGTGGTGCTGAATGTCTGAGCCCGGGATTTGATCCAGGTCATCCCAACACTGGAGCCGGTGCTCTTACTCGCTGAGCCACCTGGCTGCCCCTAAGCAATTGGGGTTAAGTAACTTGCTCAAGGTTACACGGCCAGGTGTTTCTGGGTGGGTGCTAAGTGTCTGAGCCCGGGATTCGATCTCCAGGTCTTCTCAACACTGGAGCCGGTGCTCTTACTTGCTGTGCTACCTGGCTGCCCCTGGTAGATTCTTTCAATTCCTATTTTGCTCTCTGGTTTTAGAATATCGGGGCAGTTTTCCTCCATAATTTCTTGAAAGATGTTGTCTAGGTTCTTTTTTGTTGTTGTTGTTGGAGGGGGGAAGGTAAGGCAATTGGGGCTAAGTGACTTGGCCAAGGTCAGAAAGCTAGTTTGTGTTAAGTGTCTGAGGCTGGATTTGAACTCAGGTTCTCATGACTTCACGGCCGGTGCCCTATTTACTGCGCCACCTAGCTACCCCATAGGTTCTTTTTTGATAATGGCTTTCACTTAGTACAATAATTTTAAAATTATCTACCCTGGATCTATTTTCCAGGTCAGTTGTTTTTCCAATGAGATATTTCACATTGTCTTCTATTTTTCAATTCTTTTGATTTTGTTTTATTGTTTCTTGATTTTTTATTAAGTCATTAGCTTTCATTTGCTTCATTGTAATTTTTAAGGAATTTTTTTTTTCAGTGAGCTTTTGTATCCCCTTTTCCATCTGTACAATTCTACATTTTAAGGAGCTCTTTTCTTCAAACAATTTTTGTGCTTCTTTTTCAATTTGGCCAATTTGACTGTTTGTAATGGCAATGGGAATTTGAAGATCTTCCATTAATAGTCCTAGGGGGGAGTTTGAAGACCTCCCCTGCTTTGAAAGTAAACTCTGCCCCCTAAATAGACTGAATGTAATCACTTGGAGCCTGTGATGGAGGAAATTTGCTGAAGGGTGCAGCAGAGCCTACAGGAAGCTAGTCAAAGCTAACCAGATGGTGGGGGAAGAGAGGATGCTCATTAAGGAGACAGAGAGGTTTGTGAGTAAATATTGCTCTTGTATTGGTTTGTGGGAAGGCTGAAGGATGTTGTGGCTCTCAGCATTACTATGGCTTCCGAATATCTTCGGTACTATGATGGAATTGGCTTATTGGTTCTGGGATTTGTTTTTCTGGTATCTAAATAAATCTTTCAGTTCCATCCTCTATCAGAAGAGTTGGTATATTTTGTGATCAAATGTCATGAGATACTTATAGTCATGGTCTTTATCGTGATCATGGGTGCTGTAAATATTGGATTGGTGCTACACTGTTCAAGTTCTTCTCCTTATTGGCTTTTGGTATCTCTTTTACAATTTGGCTTACTCTGTTTTTTAAGGTCTTATTTTCTTCAGTGTATTTTCCTATCCCCTTACCAAGCTATTGACTCTTTTTTCATGATTTTCTTGTATCACTCTCATTTCTTTTCCCAATTTTTTTTCTACCTTCCTCGCTTAATTTTCAGAATCCTTTTTGATCTCTTCCATGGCTTGAGATGAATTCATATTTTTCTTGGAGGCTTTGCATATTGGAGCTTTGGCTTTGTTGTTTTCTTCAGAGTTTGTGTTTTGATCTTCTTTGTCACCACAGTAAGTTTCCATGTTCAGAATTTTTTTCTGTCATTTATTCATTTTTCCAGTTAATTTCTTGACTTCTAACACTTTGCTAAAGTGGGGCTCTGCTTTTAGGGTGGAGAGCACACTGTCTCAAGCTTTAGGAGTTTTGTGTAGCTGTTTACAGAGGGACCTGTAAATTTTCAATTTTTCCAAGTTGGTATGTTCTAAGGAGAGGGGCACTTACTTCTCTCTTGGTCTGTGGTCTGGTCTGTGAGTGATCACAAGCAATCTTTTCTGCCCTGGAACTGTGATAAGGGTCCCCACTCCACTGGAGCTTCTAAGACACTTTCTGATCAGTTGTTCAACCCCCTTGCCATCTCTAGACTGAAAGCTTTGGAAAAAACTACTGCAGCTGCCACTGCGGATTCAGTGGGTCTCAGGGACTGCTCCTGATTTGCTGGGGTCCATTTGTGCTGGCACAGCCTGCACTGGACTACACTCCACTGTCACCCAGTGGGACAGGCTTTGCTACTGACCTTCTAAATTGTCTGAATGGAAAATTATTTCATCCCATTCTTTTGTGGGTTTTGCTGCTACAGGAATTTTTTATTGCATTATTTAAAGGTGTTTAGAGCAGAAAAAAAGTATTTTTGACAAAGAAAAATAGTTAAATTAACTGGTAAAGGATATAAAATATTGCCTCTTCTAGAAAAACAGTTTGATGAAAAGAGATGAAAAAGAATTTTGGTGTAAAAATTGCCGAAGTATATCTGTGAAAACACATTTTTCATATAGGATTTGAGAAGGTTGGGGTAGAAAATCATTGAATAAACATTAAGCACCTTCTGTGTGGCAGGCATCATGCTAAGTGATAAGAACACAAAAGGAGACAAAACTCAGTCCCTGCCCTCAAGGAGCTCACAGTCCAATGGGAAAGACAACATGCTAACAAAGACATACAAACTATATACAAGATAAATAAGAAACAATTAACTGAGGGAAGATACTAGAATTAAAACAAATTGAGAAAGACTTCCTATAAAAGATAGGATAAGACTTAAGGGAAGACAGGGAAGTCAGCAGGGAGGCGGAGGAGGTAAGCAAAGTGTCCCATGTATAGGGGTCAGTCAGTAAGAGAAAGTACCTAGAGCTGAGAGATGAAGTGTCTTGTTTGTAGAACAGAAAGGAAGCTAATGTCACTGGATCCAAGAGTAGGTGGCAGGAAGTAATATAGAAGACAGAAAATAAAAGGCTAGGTTATAAAGTTCCTTGAACATTAAGCAGAACATTTGTATTTGATCCCGAAGGCAATAGGGAGCCACTGGGATTTATTGAGTAGGAGAGCAAAATAGTCAGATCTAAGCTTTAGGAAAATCACGTTGGTGACTGAATGGAGGATGGATTAGAGTTGGAAGAGACTTGAGGCAGGAAGACCCATCAGTAGGTTATTGCAGCAATCCAGGCACGAGGTGATAAGAGCCTGCATCAGAGTAGGGGCAGTGTCAGAGGAGAGAAGGGAGCACATTTGAGAGATGTTACAAAGGTGAAATCCACAGGCTTTAGCAACAACCTGGATATGGGTAGAGACTGGGGGGAGGGGAGAGAGTGAGGAGCTGAGGATTACTCCTAGGTCAGGAATTGTTATCAGATTATATTATTGTCCTAACTCCATCTATTTTTTTCAAAAGCTTTGCAAAAATCTAGGTAGACAATATCTACAGCATCCGTTTTATCTACCGGTTTACTTATCCAGTTAAAAAAGGAAATGAGGTTAGTTTGATATGATCTATTCTTGATGAAGTCAAATTGGCTTTATCTAACCACTTCTCTTCTTTCTATATCTTTATCAACCAGTTCTTCAATTATCCATTCTAGAATTTTCCCAGGAATCACAGTCAAGGTCACTATGTTAATTTTCTGTTACTTGGCCTTGCTTCCACGTTCTATACATTTATTTCTGAAATATAAGTTGGTTGAAAAATTCCCTGTGCATTCACATTGGTTTCTTCAGACAAATTCCTTTTTTTCCTACTCTATGGAATTTCTTCCCTTTTAAAAAAGTTTTCAGATGTTCATTCTTGAGCATCTCTTATCTTTGCTCAGCTTCTATTAAAGCATTTTATTCCATTGGATACTACCCATCTTTTCTCTGAACCTTTAGAAATCTGAATTTCCAAATCTGGTGCCTATTAGACCCTGCCTACATTTCCCATCCTTTACAATCATAACCTCTAGAATGGAATGGCCACTTTTTCCCAGAGTTCTTGCCATTTCCATGTCAGCAACTAATTCCCACTGGTTAGAGATAATTAGGTACAGAACACAATTTCTTCTTGTGGTTTCCTCCACCTTTTGAAAGATGAAATTATTACTAAAGCAATTAAAGACGTTTTCTTCTCTGATTTTCTCAGATGTTTGGGTTAAGTTTTCTTTCTGTGACATGCCTGTATGATCAACTTGTTATCTATTTCCCCAAACTCCTCATCTATTTTCTTTTTCTGTTTAGATGCTTTGTAGCTACTACAAAGTCAAAGTTATTTCTTTTTCTCTCTTCTTACTCCCTTATCCAATACTCTGCCATGCTTTCCTTCTCTGGTTCCTGGATTTCCTGAAATATTATACTAAACAAACAAACAAACAAACATATAATGCTACTCCCCTCACTTCCTTTTGCTCACTCTGTTTTCTTTTGTATGATATAAACCTATCCACAGTGATATTCCATTCATAAATTTCATTTCTCCCAGGTTCAGTGATATCTATAGAAGGTTTAATTTGGCTCCTTTTTGTATTAAAATCGACTTTCTTTTATGTGTTGCCAAAACTTTGGCCATTTGTTTAGGGACATTTGATGTGGATTTTACTATTGATTCTTCTCTTGCATTTTATCTCCTATGTTTTTGGGGTGTTTCAACTAACTGGGTGTCTCAGTCTTAATTATGGATATTCTTTTTTTTAATTTAGATTTTTTTCTTTTTTTTTGCTTTTTGGAGGGGGGAAGGTAGGGCAATTGGGGTTAAGTGATTTGCCCAAGGTCGCACAGCTAGTTTTGTGTTAAGTGTCTGAGGTCGGATTTGAACTCAGGTCCTCCTGATTCCAGGACCGATGCTCTATTCACTGTGCCATATAGCTGCCCTGGCTATTCTTTATAGTATCTATATTTGGGGACATACATAGGCAGCCTCCTCCTTCCCTCATTCTTTGTAATTTAAAGATTAGATATGAGAAGCACTTGGCAAGTACATTCTTTTTTAAACATTTACTTAATTTTTTAATTTATGGAATAAATAAGCATTCTTGTAAAATAGTATACATTTTTTTAAAAAAGTTGATTGCACATGAAACTGTAATGAATTCTTACCAATTATTGCCATTCTTACCAAGAGTTGTTGATGTAATCCCTCTCTGGCCAAAAATCAGTCATTCCTATATTACAAGGTGTGGTACAGAAATCCAAATCCTATTCTCTTGCTACCACCTATTAACCTATTAGTTCTTTGGCTGAATAATAAAGGAATCACATTACCATACATGTGTTTCAGGAAAGTTTCTTTAAGGCAGCATGTGTAAGATGAACTGGAGTGGGGAAAGACTCGAGCTAGTAAGATCAAGTAGGAAAGTGCTACAATAATCTAAGTGAGAGATGATGAAGTCTTGAGCTAAGATGGTAGCTGTGTGAATGGAAATAAATTACTTGTGAGATGTTATGAAGGGAGAAATGACAAGATTTGGCGATGGATTGCATAGACAAGAAGAAGGAGAATAACAAGTCAAAGATAAAACCAAGGTTATGAAGCTGAGAATCCTGGAGTATGGTGATAACTTTGGCAGAAATAGAAAATTTTCAGTGTGGCTAGGTGGCACAGTGAATAGAGCACCAGCCCTAAAGTCAGGAGGCCCCCATGTTCAAATCTGGCTTCAGACACTTAACACAAAACTAGCCATGTGGCCATGGGCAAGTCACTTAACCCCAATTGCCCTGCCTTCCCCCCTCCAAAAAGCAAAAAAAAAAAAAAGAAAGAAAATTTTGGAAGAGAAATTTTAAGGTAAAAAAATGAGTATATTTTTGGACATGTGTTTAAGGTGTCTCTAGGACATCCAGTATTGAATAGCTATTATGGAATTGGCGAGGTCTACTGAAGCTCAGGAAAGAGACTCAGGTTAGATGTATAGATATAAGAGTTATCTGCTTAGAGATTGTAAGACAACTCCAAAGGACTCATAATGGAAAAGGCTATCCATAGCCAGAGAAAGAATTATGTAGTCTGAATGCAGATTGAAGCAAACAACTTGCTCTCTCTGTTTTTCATTTTGTTTTGTTTCTTCTTCCTCATTATTCCTTCCATTGGTTATATTTCTTCTTTTCAACTTGACTAATGCTTAATGTGAAGGTATATGTGTAACCTATACTGGATTGCATGCCACCATGGAGGGGAGAGAGGGAAAGGGTGGGGGAGAAAATTTGGAATTCAAAAACTTGTGGAACTGAATGTGGAACTAATAGCAAATAAATGAAAGAAAAAGAGTTATCTGCTTAGATAAGACAGTTAAGCCCATTTCACCTTTGAGGTTACCAGAAAGGGAAAGAACAGAGAGAAAACATAAAGGTAAAACCTTGGGGAATACTCACGGTTCAAGATACATGATTTGGGAGGATGAGCCAGCAAATGAGACAGAAAAGAGTGGTCTGACAATAGTTTCATGAAAACTCACAGAGGAGATAATATCTAGATAGAAAAAATTGTTAACATGCCAAATGAAGCCAGTGGGTTGAGAAGGAAGAGGACTGAAATGATACCATAATATTTGGTAGTTAATAGATTGTTGCTAACTTTGAAGAGGGTAATTTTCAGTTGAGTGATGAAGTTGTAAGCCAGATTTCAAGGAGGCCAAATGTGGCTATCTTTAAATAGGAATACATCACCTGGTTTTGTATCTGATTCCTGCCTGTGCATTGAATACTGTCTTGCCTTTTCCCTCTTTTAGGGGAAACTGTAGCCCAAAACACATTGTCTAGGAAAAAGTCAAGGTTGAAGTCGTGAGTTAAGGAAAATGAGAAGTGAGGAGTCTACTTCCCAATTGAGAGATCAGGCTTCCTCTAGCCACGAACTTGGCTGTAATGGCTACATAAAAGTCAAAAACTGGTAGAGGTTGCCAGCCCTAGGACCTCTCTCTGGAGCCTCTGAGATAGACAAGTAAGGAATTAAAAGTAGAGGATTTGTGCTTAGAAGTGGATACTCAGCATACTACATGTAAATCAACAGAATACCACAATAGTCTTTTGGAAATTTAAAAACAAATTACAAAATTAAATCAATCTACCAATAATTTTTTTCATTATTAGTCTCTCAAATTGTGCTTCTCCCTTCCCCCATTTAGTGACTTTATTTATTTATAGTAAATTTATTTAACTGACTAGTGATTTTGCTGTTAATCTGGGTGCAACATTAAAATCCATCTTTCAGCATGAGAAGAAGGATTGTACTTGATATAAACCTTATAACTTCTTACTACTGAACCCAGCTCTCTATATCCAGTAGACATTCATCAAATCCTTCCTGAATGCATCTATTATTTTATTTTCTAGCAAATGGTACTTTCTACATACACAAAATAGACTTCATAAAATTAAAAATCCTCATCAAATTTGATATATTTCCAGGTATTTATGTATATAATCAGAAAAGGATTTGGAGTGATTAAAATTAAATACAATATAACAACTGTGGTGAATTTCTACTTATTGTCCAGATGAGATATATGCATAGAAAGCAATGTGATTTCATATGCAATCATGCCATAACACATCACAGTTTAGAGAAAGTTAAATAAAACCTATTTTATTATATATTTAGAGGCAGCTAGGTGGTGTAATGGATAGAGAACTGGGCCTGCACTCAGGAATATCCAAGTTCAAATCCAATTCTCAGACACACACTCTGTGATCCTGGACCAGTCATTTAACCTCTATCTACCTCAGTTATCTAGGCAATAAAATGGGGATAATAATAGCATG